>NC_052963.1:39952716-40252716 GCF_013358895.1 Oreochromis aureus | reverse complement strand
TTCAGTTAAGAAAAAGATTTTAATTTCTAGCAGACATCAGAGACAAGGACCGCAGTTTATTTTGCGAAGCAGAGCTAGAGGTAAGCACTTTGAGATCTGATTGTAGACAGGTGATCAGCACTGTTATTAATATCAGATATCTGCAGAAATAAAACACAGGCAAAGCTGAAAAAGCCCGTCCACATCTGCATCAGCCAGCACTTTTACTACTTACAGATAGCTTTCTGTAGTGTCCATATTTGACAGGCAAAATAAACTGAGCTGTTTCATGATTATTGAAGCCCTTACAAGTGGTTTGACTGTGAAACTGGTATTATTATGATTGGAAATACACTCATTTTTTACTATTTTTTTTTCCAAAACTCAATTTTCTGTCCATTAACTGACAAAGAATTAAGTTTAAAACTTGATTAGTTCTGACTTCAGTCCCACTCGTCATCATAATTTTGTATTTAGCTCACAGATTTAAGCCATTGACACATTTTCTAAACTAACTTTAAACCACAAAGGACAAAGCAGTTCTTTATGTAGGCAACCAGCAGCTCATGCAAGTACATGTGGTTGTTTGGCCACCAATGATGGCCACATAGGAAGGAGAAAAAAACAGATGTAGAGTGAAGCTTTGAAAGTACTGCCAAGCAGCTGTACAATGACACGTATGACCCAGGCAAGGTGGTTTCTGGCTGACACAAATTGTTGTTTGGAGTGCTATGTTATTGAGAAAATGTATTAAAGTACACTTGAAAAAAATCAAGGAGAATGAGGAAAAAAAGAGAATTACCGGCAATAAAAAGCAAACCTCTGCTTTAGAAAAATGTATTGAAACGATATCATATACAATAAAAATATAAAGGAAATTAATTTTAGTTAAGTATTTTGTAAGTTTGGCCACATTTGTCAATATAACCAGCACAAGGAGACGCGAGTGCGTATGCCTATTGAGACTCGGGTACCCCTCGGTACCGTTGTACCGTTCTGAACTTAAATCTTTTAATCTGACAAACAGCACCTGCAACATAACAATAAGAGCCAATATTAACGCTGAAATGAATAAAAGTGAGGTGAAAGTTTCAATTTTAAAAAGACAAAAACTAACAACCAAACTGACTCTTGACTCTTGAAACTAAACTGAACTGAAAACAGAAAAGTAAAAATAAATATAAATATAAATAAAACAAAACCTAAAAAATGTATAATCTTAATTATTTTATAGTTATGACTAGCACATCTGTGTCACAGTGAGAAATTAAATAAAGAAATTCCAGGGGACTTTGGTACTGACTCAGTTTCTTTGACATTTAACTATCTTGACTGTAAGTGAACTTTAACTTGACAGGCCTTGATGTATTAATTTGATGAATCTTTTTACTTTTGAATCATAGTCAACTGATTTCACTGAGTCAACACTTGTGTTTTTGCAGTACAAATGAATGTTTGCACTGCAAAATGTTTTGCCTTTCAGTAAAAAATGATGTCAAGATTAAATTTACAGTAACAGCATTTCTTTTTTTGAAAAGCGTCAGGAAAAACTTACACGTGGTTCCAAATGTATAGTTTTCAGTGCAGAAAGGATATTCTGTTAAAATAGAAATGAATTACAATTAAAAATAAATATTTGACATTTGAATAATTCACATTTTAAAATATTTTTTTCTGTTGTTAGGAAACTTTCAAGTTTACATCTCCTGATCAATTTTTAAATCGCAAAACCACTTAGGTATTAAGTTGATAATTAAAATATGTGAAGCATTTGTAGTAAAAAGATGTATATTGACTCTTAATACTTTGTGTATTCAAAAGATTTGATGTGATATAAAGATTTGGAAGGAAAACATCTGATGTGACTTTCAGTCTTTCTCTAAAAATCAAATTATCAGTGTAGATAATTGATGCTGACATACTACATATGAAAAATAAGGTCATGTTATTTATTTTATTTACTTGCACAGAAATCAGTCTCTATTGTAAATCACTGTATTTCATCACTGAATAGAATAGAAGAGAATGTCTTTATTGTCACTATACAGATGTACAACGAGATACAGAGCATCTCCTACTCAGTGCAAACATGTTTGAGAAGAAAGGAGGGGTGGAGTGCACAGCTTCTGCAGCACTGCATACGTATGAATATATATATATCTATATATAGATATAGATATATAGATGCATATATTCATACGTATGCATATATTCATACTTATGAATATATGCATACTTATGAATATATATATATATATATATATATATATATATATATATGTATGTATATATAGATATATAGATATATATTCATACGTATGAATATATGCATATGTATGATATATATATATATATATATATATATATATATATATATATATATATATATATATATATATATATATATATATATATATATATATATATATATGTATGTGATGTACAAATATACAAATCCGGAAAAAGGAAATAAATACGTAAATAAATAGTGTTATGTGTTTACACTGTATTTCATCACTGTTTTCTGTGGGGTTGGGGATTTAAATAGCTTCCTTTGCAGTGTGTAACAATTAGTCAATTGCACAATAATCAACATTAGCTAATTCAACTAATAAAACTAAATAAGCACATTTTTAGGGTAAAACGTCTTGGTTTGGTCTCAGTGATGTTTGATTATTACTTTAAAGTCTAATCAGTCAAATGATAAGCAATAAAAAAAAAAATCCCCCTGAGCTTTTGCTCTACAGATTGTCCTACAGCTCAAATGCAGATATACATTAATTACAGCAATTAAATGATATGCCATTGATTCTGTATTTGCCTTTCGTCCACCAGAAGAGCCCATCTATGCAAACACCCCCAACAAACAGCCTTCACCTCGGCCGTCCATGAGCGCAGCAGCGGTCAGCCTGAAGGCAGCTTCTTCCTTTCAAGACCTGCGGGCCCCGAGTCCTGCCAGCAGATACGACGAAGGCAAACGGAGATATAAACACTGAACAAGTCACGGACCTCACAAACTAATGCTACCAAAAGTCCTCACAGCTAATTTCACTGGGACACTGAAAGAAACTCTTTTTCCTTTCATTATTGTCGGATCTACATTTTGTTCATCTGGACTTCTGGTTTAGGGTTTTTTCATTCAAACTGCACGTTTTTTAAAATGTATTCCTGCGCAGGTGAAGTAGCTTTTATGAGCCACTAGATGGCAGATGATGAATGCGGTGTGAATGTGTAATTTCATGTTTTTTTCCCTTAATTTTTGTATTTTATTACTTGATATTGAATATGATGAATACTGAATATTTGAAAATGTTTTCAATAGCTTTTGAATGGAGTATGGAGAAGATTTATACACACATATGTATATTTTTGTATGATTTTTTTTAGAGGAGACTAAAACGTTAATTTCTTATATATCGACTGCGTCCTTATTTTTATTTTCAAAATAAACGTGGCTTTCTGTCGTGCTTAGGCTAACACTTTAATACGTCCTCTCATAAAATACCTATTAAGTCGACTTAACATTTCCAAAAAAACCAAAAGTCCGCACTTAAGAACATTAACAGGACTTTGTCGTTGCTATCTGCTCGGTCGCGAAGCCCAGCGGCTCCTGTGTAAGTAAAGGTGCGATCAAACACGTGACGTGATCAGCCAGTGCCTACCGCTGAGAGCTGCCTGTCGGATAATCACTCCCTGCAGGAATTAGACGTGGAGTGAACGTTACAGGTGGAGCACTGAAAAAAGAGCGGAGCTGGATTCAAGACGGGAAAGACATCGTCACTCTGAGCGGTTTAATATTAAAACCTGACAACTACTGGTAAGTGCGAGTTAGCCCGCTGACTTGTTTTTTTTTTCTTTTCTTTTTTGTTTTTGGTGCAGGTTTGTCCCATTGGGCGTGTTATTTTTCCACTGCGCTCGGGCTTGTTGTGGGAATTGGATTGCCAACCTGAGAGGTGGAGAGGTTGCAGAGACGGCGCACTGCAAATGCTCTGACTTACCTTAAGATTATAGGATATCCTAATCTAATAATAGCAGCGGGGCGTTAGAGTAAGCAGTAGTAGGATATACTTACAAACTCTTGCACCAGCAGCAGCACGGATAGTGTTACACTGAGAGAGACGCGACGCGCTCATCAAACTTGGAGGGGTCGCGCGTTCCCTGCAGCCCTCAGGATTAGATATAGCAGCGCTACGGGAGCGAGTGTGTGGTTGGATCCGGAGGAGAAAACGCTTTGAATCGCGAGCCAAGCTGTTTTATAAAGCTTAAGCACACAGATTTTTATTTTTTTTTTTCCTCCGCTGGAAACCAAGCATATAATTCACAGACTTCAGAGACATGAATCAGTTCTTAAATATAGTGCGCAGAAGGAAGCATCAGCATGTTTAATCTTTTGGAAACGTTTCTCTGCGCACACACAGCTACAAAAAAAGAAAAATCAATACTGCTGCATCAATAATTCACACATTCTCAAATAATTTATTAAAAAGCAGCAAATTTACATTGTATGCACATTATCACTGAACCGAACTTGATGTTAAAAGGGGGTGAAGTGGATATCTGAGGGCATTTGTGGTGGAGGTTTAGTGATGGTGAGAATTGTACCAGCATGAGTGTGTGTGGCTCAGTGAGGAGACGATAGACGAAGTGAAAGGCTGTCAGTTCACTTGCTCTGGGGATTGCCCGATTGTAGCTGTCATACTGCAGCTACATTAAGTGGGTTCATGGTTGCACACTGATAATAGCACTTGCACTGCTCTAAGCTGGAGGTGATGCAGATTGTGTCTGTTTCACTGTGATTGCATATATATGATTCATCTCCAAAAGGACTTTGGAGTTTATTTGACAGATAACTTCTTATAGTTCACAATCAGATTGTCATGAACTGCGGTTCTCAAACCTATCCTAGCATGACTCCCCCCCATCAGTAGGTGACTCAGATTTGTTATCAATCATTAACAATAACAAGGACAAAAAAGAAAGCTAGTTAATTTTTTAGTGAAGGTCAGCAGAACAACGTCAGCAAACCCATGTTAGTTTTCCCAACATGCTCTTTCTTTGCATATTCATCATCTGCTTACCCCCACCCGTCTTCTTTTAAGTCTGTGCCCCCAGTTTGAAAACCACTGCTTTCGACTCAGACAGTCAGCAAAGTGGCTTTCAGAGATTAGATAAGTTTAGAAAACCACAACAGGAAAAACATCTTTATGGTGGTCACATTGTAACTGGCTGGCACCAGGTTTTTAAGGTCTAAGCTTGGGAAGCAGAAGGCACATTGCACATAGCAGTTTATTAACACGATAGTTCTTAGATTTAAATTGAATTGAGTAATAACATTGTAATGGCAATAAATGAAGGTTTACCATAAAATCAAGATTCTCTTACCATCCCAGTAAGAATACACCTTAGTGTTTCTAAGAAAGCTGAAAGAACTAATTCGGTGATAATTAAAATAAAGTGAGACATGAATTCTTTGTACTTTGCTCCCTTTTGTCCTCTGTAATGTTTTATGGTATTATAATCTAAATTATCTTTTGGTTTTTGATGGCTGGTTGGCCAAAGTGAAACTCTGAGCTGATAGCTGATAGTTAAAAAACCCCACCTTTTTTCTAAAAAATAGTGTAATAGTGTAAAATAGTGTAAGAGTTGTGAAGTAAATTCTTGGTGTTGATTTTTAAATCTAAAGAAAGGAGTGCCCCACACTTTACGACCTGCACAGACTTGCCTGGGTGTGTGTGTGTTTTTCTGCGTGCGTGCATGCATTCATGCGTGCATTAAGACTCAGGCATTCTTGTCTCATCAATAACAAGTGATATGTCAAAACAAAAGTGAGTATCTTATTAAATAGGCTTTTGCGTTTGTTATTGTGTTGCTCACTTGTCACTTTCATTCTAGTTAATGATATTGTCAGTTGTCCTCTGGCGCAGTTCCAGTGATTTGGGCCGTAGCTTTAAAACTGTACACGCTGCATGTTTTTGAAGTATTGCTCTTAGCTAATTACAATCCTCCTGCATATCAAAACAAAAGGTGGGAAGCTGCTGTCATTGTGATAAAAGAAGGGGGTCTTTTTCTTTTTTAAGCAAATGTGAGCTTGCAAAAATATAACCCGGTGCTGAACTGGGGTGTGTTTTCCAGTGAATAACAACAGTCTGCGACACACGGGGTGTCAGAGGTGAAAACCCTCCCACAGGCGCTTTCCTGTTTAGGCCGGTGTGCTGTTGAAATACTGTATCACAGCCAGCTCACCAGCTGGCCTGCCAGTGGACAGCTCAGCTTACGCCCAAATGGCAACAAGACGTAGAAAGAAACAGTAGACGACCAACCAGTCAGCCAGTGACTCAACCAGAATCAAACCTGAATAACAGTTTGTCAGGCCAGAGGTAAATCAGTTACTGCCGAAGGAGACCTCACCCATACGGCTCAGCGTGCCGTCATTTAGGGCGTACACCAAAGCCTGTGCCTACGCAGTCATGGCTGACTCCAGCTGTTTGACTGACTGGTTTTTGGATGTCTTGTGACTCACAGGGATGACAACAGCATGCAAGTCTGAGCACGTCTCAGACGCTGCTGCATGAGGTTTTTACTTTGTTATCAGCACGCAGTTGTGTTGAGAATCCATTGTAGGGGTTTTTGGAGATAGCGTGGAGGCTCCTAAAGAGGCTATAAATATCCACATGCTTCAAGTGGTTCCAGTGTCTTGAGATACTGCCGCGGGGCTTCTTCGGTGTATTGAACTTGTTCATGTGCAGCTTTTGAACCCACAGTTGTTCGTGTTGTACTGATTGATGAGTAAAAACCCACCTGGAGTCCCTGTGCTAACCTTTTTAGGATGTTGCTTGGTAGGAAGGTACATGCTGACATTTACATCTAGATGTATAGAGATACAAGGGAACAGTTTTAGTCACAATCTTGGTAATTCTGTGAGTACCGTTTGACCTCAGCTCAGGCTTTAAATGTCAGTTATTTTAAACAGAAGCAAAAGAAGTCCAGAGATTAGAAAGTGTTGTTCACTGCATGCAGGTCCTGTATACTGTCTGCATGAGTGGTATTAGTCAGTGAGTGAATACTATAGATGTGCTCTATAGTCTGACACAAAGGGAATATCAAGTTTTTCAGAGCTGCATAATGAAGCTGCGTGCTCAGTGACGGGTCCGTAAGCAGGTTTTGCTGGCCGTACTGGAATTTTCATCGTGCCCTTATGAAAAAATAATACACTAGTCTTCCATGACATAGCTTTTGCCTCAGTGAAGAGCACACCCACGCTGATGGTGGTTTATTTTTGTTTTTGTCACTAAGGTGTCAAATAAACATAAGGGAAATCAAAACATGCTGGGGTGCACTGTACAAAAGGTCAAATCCTTTAATGTTAATAAATGGTTCAGCATTTAAAATGTAGTGTTAAAACATCTTAGGTCCAGTCTGCACAATTGCATAAATTTTACTTACCAGAACTAATAAAGGTGTGCTACTGATAAAAGGCCACTGTGTAATAAGCCATAAAGTCTTAGGGGCTGTATTGCTAGTAAGGCATTATGTAGAGCAGAGGTGTTGTGCAACCCGCTCTTATGACAAAAAAGGTCAAACAGTCCATTGGCGTGTCTTTCCTGATTAAAAATAAAAAAGCATTCTAAAGAAATCCTTCACATGAATCTGAAATGTAAAATTAACGGTCGTTTCCAAGGAAAAAGAAATCCTGAAAGGTACGGCACCTTTTAAAAATAAATGAAATCTTTACTTCCTTCTTCCCTTATTTTTTTGATTTCTTATGTAAATAATAGCTGGATACAACTCGTATCTCCTGTTCGACTGCGATTGTTTTTTCCAAGCCCGCGGTGTCACAAACCCTGCTCGTATGCAGTGAACAAAATCAGATTTTTCTTTTTGGTAAGCTCAGAGAAGTTTTCAGCACATTTTCTAACGTCAAACTCTGAACATGCATCAGCATGCACACACATGCAAGAGAAGCAATGACCAAAGAAATGAACAAAACGCATTTTTATATCAAAATATTAAAAGCTGCACTTCTAACAGGCTATCTACTGCTGGTAATGTGAGAGGTGTTGTTTCTAGTTATGAATAAAGAAAAAATGACAACAAATTTTCATTTTTCTACACTCTTTGTTTTGTTAGCCCGCAGTCAAACACTGATTTTATCTGTAACAAGGTATAGGGTTTTTTTTGTTTTTTGCGGAAGTACATGTTTAATAAATAAACTGCGTGTGCTTCTCGGGGATCACTAAATGGATACAGACATTATCTCAGTGACTAGCTAATGAAGATGCAATTTCAGCTTGTTCTCCTGCCTTAGGAGGCAAATTAATGCGATAAATAACTAATTAATGCGTTTAGATTAATAACATACAATCCACTGATAAAGCAGTGGGGCCTTTTTACTTTCAAATTCTCAGACTTTTAGGATTGATATAATTTTTGTCAATTCATTAAGCGACTTCCAGACTAAACATAACCTAAGGGCCCCATTGCAAATGGAAATCTGTATCATATGTGTTGTAAATCCCTCAGCAGTGCACTGTCACACCTTACGCTATGTTAAGCGTGGGAGAGCCAGAGGAAAGGACAACTGTTGCGTGCTGTATTGTTATTGTGGCCATGCCTACCTGTCTGCGCCATCATGACCTATCTGCCAAAATCTCTGAAAAACAACCTTCAGTTATTCTGCTCAGCTGTGGCGCTTAACCCACGGTACCCTCAGCCCCCAACAGGCTGTGGTGAAAAGCATGCAACATGTCACCTCTTTGATAACACAGGAGCAGTCCCGTACATGCAGCAGCTCGTCCCACTGTGTCAACTAACAACAGGGTGGGAGCACAGCAGGTTAGCTGCAAAATGCACATCCCAAAAAAACCCAAAAAAACCCCAGACTGCTCAGAGATGCAGGAGAGTTAATGCTTAGCTGTCTCTTAAAGAAATATAGATGCTGTCATTTTTTGTTTCTGTCAACAGGCGAGGACTGTACCGTGTTTCAAAAGATGCATCTTTACTTTTTACTTTTACTAAAATCTGAATAGAACATGCAACACAGCTGTGTACTGCATACCCCATTTTATTTATTTCTTCTTCTTCTTTTTTTTACCTTGCGAATCTGGTCTCGAATATGCTTTGTGTGTTATTCTGAGTTAAAGTGCCTTGATGAATTTTGAATGAGGCTGCATCGCTCAGTTTGTCAAAACACAGAGAGTGAAGCTCGCCAAAGAAGTGGTAAGTCTCGATTCCACATGAATCCCACGGTAGGGATGGAGCTCGCGAGCGGTGAATTACCGTGATCTGCATGCATGCCCAAACCTGAACTGATCCCCGCTGCTGCTTGAACCCTGCTGAGTCCAGAGGAAGCAGGTTCTTATCATGGAGGAGGACAGGAAGATACAGAGTGCAGGAGGAAGAGAGAGAGTGGGGGTGGGTGGGCAGTATACGGCACTCTGCAGAATTTCACTTAACATCAGCTTCCTTTGTGAAGTTTACTGTTATGAGTTGTCATAGCTTTAGCTGTAAGTGGTGCTAGACATCTCTGGCAGAAAAACATGGTTATATTTGTCTCTGTTTAGCATACTGTCTGGGTTTTCAGAATTTAACGGTCAGCAAAGAGAAAGAGTTCATTTATAACACTTTTCCCTGCCTTGGCATTTTCACTACTATCTTTAACTTGAAAGGTGTTGGTTACTTTCAATCTGGCTCTTTTGAGCAACCCAAATTAATAAAAAAAGGAAAGAAAGAAGGAAGTTCTCCAGGAAATGAACAAAGTGTTCATCTTAAGTGGTCCTCTTTTTCCCAGTCTTGCTTGCTGTCACTTAGATAAACTTAGATATATAAAGGGAGCTAAAGTGCTTGTTTCAGGCATTAGATGAACTGGGGGGCTACATGAGGACCCAGTATAATGTAAAATAAAAAGGATTATTTTGAATTGTGAGCCATGCAGAGTGAATCTTGTAGAGTCCATAAGTCCATATAAATGAGAAGAGGCATAATAGTAGGGGTATTTTAAATTTATATTGCCCTGCATAAAAATCATCAAGCATAACAGAGATAAAATGAAAATAAATAAAGTGTTGGAGAAAAACCAGCTTGCATTTAAATTTTTCAAGGGAATGTAGCCATCTTTTAATGTATGTAATATTTCCCGATTTGGTATTAAAGTCAGGTTTTCTATTTCATGGGTCTCTTTGATTATTTCATAGATGTTTTCATATCTCTTCCAGAAGTGGGCTGCCGTGAAAATGATCTCCTCCAGCATCCCTCACCACTAGCTGAGCAGTATGGCTTCTGCTCCTCCTTCCAGAGAGGACACCAGCAGCTCATTAGCACTGCGCTGGAGGCTAACACCGACATAGATTTCCAGCAAGTAGCTGCACTCGACGTTCCCGGTTAAACATCTGAACGATTCACCTCTAGAGGGTCTCTGTAAGCAAATATGATGACTTGTGCCAGAGTGGCACATGTCCAGGACCGTGACATCACCGCAGTTTAACAACATCTGGACTGACACTTTGGACCATGATCTTTCTCTGATTTCGTGCTTTGGTGGTGGAGCTGGACCTTGCAGCTCTTCCACACTTAGACAAACCCGGACTCTGAGCCATGTCTCTTCTCTTAGCTCTGAGCATCATCTGTGGATTGATGCTCCATGTTAGTGCCGTCAATACTGACTATTGTGTGCCACGAAAGACCGTGCCCTACCAGAGTGAGTCAGAGATTCTCTCACCCTCTCCAGTAATATGTCGTAGAATTATTCTTAGCATATTCTTTCTTCTTGTGGGCTGAATCAGAAGTAGAAGCTAGAACAGTTTTGAATATTTTTACTGTGATTTATGACCCAGTAGTGCAACTTTAACATCTCTTTTTCTGCTGGCTGGGACAAGTTTATTAGTTTTCAGTAAATTAGCATTTTGCTTTTTGCTGTGGGGGCATTTTTCCTGCTGCATGGAGTCACAGTAGCTAACATGTGGGAGGTAAATAAAGCAAAGAAACAGTGTAGTAATGCAGATTTCTCTGTGCAGATGAACTGAAGTTGTTCAGGGAAGAGGGGATCTACAATTACTCCACAATGCTGATGAGAGAAGACCTGGGTGTGATGCTGCTGGGGGCAAGAGAGGCCATCTATGCTTTGAATATGAGCAACATATCAGTTAAAAATGCTACGGTAAGAACATGAGGAGTCTGTGCACTCTGAGCAGAGCTGTCAGATACTGTACATATAAAATACACATGCTGGTGCTGCCATATTGCTCATTTTGTTTGATGAAATAGTAATTAGTTAACTTTTTTATCACTGCAGATTAAAAATGGAAGATTTATTAAACATTTATTATATTTTACCACAGTGCTGAAGCCATTTCCTCAAATAATCAGTAGCCCTGTCAAAGCTGGACTTATCATGCCTAGATGTGATCTGTATTCATGGTTCTTAACTTTCTTTTAGGTTATGCTGTGATAGCATTGGCTTGACACAGTGAAATAATTCAGTACTTTACAAAGAAAATGAAAAAAATTAAACAGCATTTTGTTTCTCGCTGGTTTGCAGTATAGCAATAGCTGATAATAGCTAATAATAGAGGTTGTTAATCAATAGTTAATCAACAGCTAGGCTGGTATACAGTACTGATTTATTGCATACACTTACCGGCAATTCTGTTAGGTGTATCTGTTCAAGTGCAACGGCAATATCTGATCAGCCAGTCACATGGCAGCAGTTCAGTGCATTTAGGCATGCAGACAAGTTCAAACCGAGCATCAGAATGGGGAAGAAAGGAGATTTAAGTGACTTGGAAGGTGGCACGGTTGTTGGTGTCAGACAGGCTGCTCTGAGTATTTCCGAAAGTCTCAGATATCATTCACAGCATATTAAATATCTTCCCTAAAATCAACTGTGTCAGGTTTGTCGTATAAAGAGAAGAAACATTTCATATTTGCACATCTTTCTGCTGTGAATTATGGCCAAATGTTAGGTCACATTACGTACAGTGTTTTCTCACACATCATTTCATTCTACATGACCACTGCACATTTGCACGAGATATTTCAATAATAATGGTTCTGTTGGACTCTGTTGTTTGTTCATAGCTGTAGAAACATGTCTAACAGTCAGAGGCGAGGAGTGCTTTGCCAGCTAACAGGTTCATGCTTTTAGAGCACGCTGACAGGTCTTGAAAAACAATAAATTGTGAAAGTTGTAACTGGACTACTACTGTGCGGTTGCAACACCATTCCTGCATGCTTTGACAAGACTCTTTTGTTTTGTTGGTGCAGGTGTATTGGCGGGTGACTGAGGATAAGCAGAGGGACTGCACGTACAAGGGAAAAAGTGCAGAGGTTTGTGTAAAGTCGTTCAAAACAAAAGCTTTGCACTAGACAACTTTTACTTCGGAGGCTTTGCTGCAGCTGTAAAAGATGACCACTGATTGAAAGTTGTTTACTTCCCCACACATTTTATCTTAGCACGTGTGTAAATCATTTATATGAGAATGATTTTTTTTCCCTTTTCATGTCTTTACATGGAATTCTCTTTGAAGTGCTTTGCTTATATCTTTGTGCTGAGAGTCCAAATAAAGGCACAGGAAGAAAACGCATGTGCACAGCCCTGACCTTTTGGTCACCGTGTACTCCGGACAGCATGTGCAGTCACTATATGTATGCGGTATGTTTGTGTTTTTGCGGCTGAACTAACAAAGCTCTGACCTTGGGATTCTCTCTGCTGGATCTTGTTGCAGGTGGAATGCCGCAACTACATTCGAACCCTGCACAGAGTGAATGACTCTACAATGTATGTGTGTGGTACAAATGCGTTTAGCCCGACCTGTGATTATCTGGTAAGTGTGGCTTTAAGAGTGAAGAGTTTAGTTCATTGACCCATTTTAAACTGATGCTAGTATCACTTGCATAAGGTCCATAAAGGAGAATTTTTATTGACAGTAAACCACATGAAAAGCTCCTTCCTACTGAAGATGGAGAAGTTATTTGTTTTTTCTTTTCTTTTTTTTTTTTAACTCAGTGACTCCATAAACCAGTTAGATGTTCTTTTTAAATATCCAAATATATGGGTACTCAGTACTACAGTGTAGAAGGGACTGCCTTAAAATAAAGTACAGTACTTACTATAATGAATGAAAACTGGCATTGATTTCCTCATTTATGTATATGTGTTTTGATGCACATTGTTGTTTCTATCCTTTCCCATGTTGATTTGTTTGCAATGAAAATTATATCACTTTCCTTAAAGGGAACCTGTAATACTCATTTCCAACTTCATAATTTATTCTTGGCCTGTACTAGTGCAGCTCTGGATGACTTTATCTTACACTGTTCCTTGATGTGAGTCTGTTAGTTCAACCAACTCTTAAACAAGCTCCTCTCCCTTTAAACCATCTTTCTTCTCACTGGCTGCCCCTCACAAACAAACAGTGTGAACAGCTGGTATGTGGTACTGCTGTGTTAGTGCGGTGTGTCTTAGATGACCATATTCAGAAAATCTGCTCTCACTGTTTGAAATGTAGGGTTATTGAGCAGCCAGTAGATATGCTGAACTTGCATCCACCGCTGAAAGATTATAGACATAACAGAGCAGAAGGAAGTGCAGGGTCTGCTTTAATTCAAGCAGTAATAATTGGGACTGAATTTTGCTACGCTTTATGCTGAAGTGTTGTTAATGGGCACGCTTTGAGACATTTCTCTCCTGTCATTGTCAGCTAAATTTCCTTCCACTGTTGTTGGTGTCTTGGAAAACTGTTTATTTTGGCAAGACACTCAAATTTCAGAGGACTGAGCAGCCTCGGCTGCATCACAATGGGGTGTTAAACTGTTGCTATGTGAACCTGCAGCACTATGAAAATAACAAACGAAATAAATAAAGGCAGACAATATGCTCATTATGTATCCCCAGACTCTGGAAGAAGATTTTAAGAGAAACAATTAAAGTGATTCTGGATATGAGTTTTGAAAACCCATGTAAAAACCTTTGTTTCGTTTGGACACTTTAGCGAGTTATTATGCAAATGTATTTAAGTTTAGTTAACTGCGTAAGCATGTGAACAAACGGTAAGCTTCTAGTTCAAGTCCTCAGTCTCAATATTGTGTCTGAATAAAACACAGCTTTCTCAACTTCTCTCACTTTGCTTTATCTCTTTCTTTGTTTCTGACAGACGTTTGCTAAAGGACAGCTGACGCTGCAGGGAAAGCCGGAGGAGGGGAAGGGCAAGTGTCCTTTCGATCCCTTTCAGAGATACTCCTCCCTGATGGTTGGTAAGTGTCTGAGGCAGACACAGAATGAAGATTTGATAGTTGTGTGCAGACTTCACTTCACACACTAAATAAATAAGAAAAATACCTCTCTGAGTATATTTGCTAGAGCTACCTGCTCATTCAGCATTCTCTGTACGATTTGTCGAAATGCCAAATTTTTCTGTATATAAATGTGATGTTGTTACAACTTAAAGTGAATAATGGATTTCCAGGAATTTTCACTCACCTCTTTTTCCTGTCTCACAGGAAACGATTTGTATTCTGCCACATCCATCAACTTCTTGGGCTCTGAGCCTGTTGTTCTGCGCAGCTCAAACTTGGCTCTTCGTACCGAGTTTAAAAGCTCCTGGCTCAATGGTGACTTCCTCTCCCTTCTTTTTAAAATTTTATAGTACCCCATGAACATTTTAGCGTTTGTGGTGCTGTTGACTTCTATTTTTTCTTTGTCTGTGTTCAATTCAATTTGTTCAGTTCAATTCAATTTGTGATTTTAGAGCCAAACTTTGTCTACATGGACTTTGTGGATGAGAGTTTTGATAGTCCCGATGGTGACGACGACAAGGTGTACTTGTTCTTCAGTGAAAATGCCATAGAGTACGACTTCTACAGAAAAGTTTCAGTGTCACGAGTGGCCCGTGTCTGCAAGGTAATGAACACAGTCTGTTCAAAAGCCTTGGCCTGTCTGACACAGGTCTGGTTGTTGTTAAAGGGAATACGCACACACATCACAGAGTGCTCCGTATCTGTGTTAAAGGGGGATATGGGCGGCCAGCGGACACTGCAGAGGAAATGGACGTCGTTCCTGAAAGCTCGCCTGGATTGTTCCCTGTCTGAACCCAGCCTGCCCTCCATTGTCCAGGATGTCTTCCTTCTCAGACACAAGGACTGGAGGAAGAGTGTCTTCTATGCTGTCTTCACTCCGCAGTCGTAAGTGTTTGCTGACAAATCCAGTGGCTCTTATTGCTCATGGCGGGTGTTGGCTTTGAGGAATGTGAGGAGTATCCTGAGCTTTTAGTTAACACACACAAAAAAACCTACCAAGTCTGTTGCAACTAGTATTTTGTTGAGACTCAGCTGATATGAACTTGTCTCAGTGTGTTGTTTGAATTTCACCTAAACTTGTTATTTTGCCTTTCCAGGAGCTTATCCCAGAAGTCGGCTGTGTGTGCATACAGCGTATCTGCTATTAGAGATATTTTCAATGAGGGAAAGTTTAAAACCTCTGTTGCTGTGGAGACGTCTCATGTTAAATGGGTGATGTACACCGGTGAGGTGCCCGTCCCCAGACCAGGAGCGGTGTGTTTACAGACTTTTGTTGCATGCAGAAATTAAATCGAAAAACAAGATAAATGCAAATAGATGTGGAAGAAAAAAAATCTAAATCGCAGTTTTTGTGTTTCAGTGCATCAATAATATGGTGCGTAAAATGGGGATGAATCGCTCTCTGGACCTTCCAGACAAAACGCTCCAGTTCATCAGGGACCGTCCTCTAATGGATGAAGCAGTTCGGCCACTGACAGGAGGCCCGCTGCTGATCACGAAGGGAGCTCCACTGACTCGGATTGTAGTGGACAGCGTGCAGGGCCTGGACGGAGAGAAATATAACGTCATGTTTATTGGCACAGGTAAAAAAAAGAGCTGTGTTTTTCAGATTTCATAGATGCCCTTTGAGTACTGCGTGAGTTACTTGAGTTTTATTTTTAATGTTAAACATGTCACTCACATAAAATTCTTAAACTAGTTAAAGTTTAATATTCAATACTGCAGTTTTAAATGAATTCATAACCTTTTAAATGGCTTTAAAACTTCACAGAAGGAGAAAAGTAACAAAATCAGATATCAGAACAGCAAATATAGAAACTGGATTTTGTTTCTGGGTGAAGCTTAGCAGCTGAAAAAACATACAGAAGTGATCCACATAAATTTTGTCTGAGGATTCAAATTTTCCTAAATATGCTGATTAAAAAGAAATTAGTTTATTGTACTTGGGAAAGAGTTTGAGCACTGCAAATGGCTCCCCAACACAGAATTACAAATATCCTCAGTGAAGCGTATGATTGTGTTTCTCACTAAATCTGATCAGAACTTATCAGAAAGACTGAATTATGCAACTTTAACGCAACTATATTGTCGTTATAATGTAACTAAAGGAGGTGAACATACTAGTTTCCATTAATTTACCAACTGATTTTAACAATATGACATTTTAAGTGTTTTTTAGTTAAAAGCTTACCATTAAAAACTGATGGCACAGTTTTGCCCCTTTATAAAGGCATCACCTGCACAACACCTGGTTGGGCAGGTGACCGATATGCTGAAGTTGGCTGCAGGTGCCTGAGTTTGAGTCCACCTCACACCATTACCTGTGTGTTTTGCAATATCTTGGCTAAAAAAATGCCCAAAGTAAATCTAAATCTGTTGCAAAAGCAGAGACCAAAGTAAAGGCTTTTAAAGCAATAAATATAACTTGGTTAATCATTAGCTTTTTTTATGATTTGTTCTAAGTAGCAGGGTCATCAAATGATATGGGTAAATACACTTGTGTAAGTTACGGGCTGTGCTTTCGGTCTTTGTAACAGGAAACGGTTACGTTCAGAAGGCTGTGAACTATGACGGAGAGATGTTCATCATCGAGGAGGTTCAGCTGTATGAAAACCATGAGCCCATCTCTATCTTGCGCCTCTCATCCACTGAGGTAATATATAATTACAAGTCCATACATGTTTTCATCATCATCACAGTTTATGGTTGTTTGCTGGGGTTTTGGTTGGGAGATACTGTTTAATATCTTGGTTTGAATATGTCATCACCTAATTGCTACTTACAGGCAGTAAAGAGGCTTCAGTTGTGCTAAAGGTGAAACAGTTTTAGTCTTTTGATATTTATGAGTCTTTATGGTTGTGCACTTATAGGGCCAAGTGTATGCTGGTTCAACTTTTGGTGCAGTCCAGATGCCGGTCAGTAACTGCAGCCGCTATGAGACTTGTGTGGACTGCATCCTTGCAAGAGATCCGTACTGCGCCTGGGATTTATCCACCAAGCAGTGCTCCTCCGTCAACACTTTGTCCCCCTCCCCAGATACAATACAGAGTCTCAAGAAGGGAGATGTATCACAGTGTCCTCCACTAGGTACTTTAAATTCAGTTGTTTTTATTTAGTGTTAAATCAGAACCCAAGAAAGCACAAGGGCCGTTAGATTGTAGAGATAACAATATTATAGAGAGAACCCCACTGACACCCTTTGATCAGGCGTGTGCTGACATCACTTGGAGTGGCAGCAGTTTTATGAGCATGAAGTTGGATTAACATTGCGTTTGTGTGTTTTTAGATCCAGTTACAGCTGTCGAATTGGTCCTCATTCCAGAGAACAATATCCAGCTGCCTTGCCAACTTCACTCTAACTTGGCTGTGGCCGACTGGCGATTCGGTAACCACACACTTCACTCCAACAACAAATACTACATCTACAGTGGCGGTCTCCTCATCCTGAGTGCTTCTGAAACAGACGCTGGCCAGTATAGCTGCGATTCAGTAGAGGAGATAAACGGACAAAAATACAACCAGACTGTGGCGGTTTATCGTTTACAGCTCTACTCTGACCCGACAACGGGGATCCTCCCCACCTTTGGCACAGAGGTGCCAAGTACCACAGAAGCTATTCACAAACCAATACATTTGACACCAGGGCCAGTGCCAGGCCTTACCATTGACGAACCGTTGTCTCCTGAGAGTCAAAACGACAGTGGCAGGATAACTCATCTACAGGTGGCTGTGGCCATGCTGTCCCTGATTTGCCTCTCTCTGATGGGAGTCATATTTTGGATCTGGAGCCGTGGGCACTGGGAGTGCTTAAAGTTTGTACAGCGGCCCAGTGAAAGCGAGGCGAGAAAGCAGTCAACTGAGTACAGGCAGATCCCGAACAGAACTTCAGAGGTAAAGCTCCTGGGGCCTGAATCCGAGAGACCTTACAGTGCCAATAATAATCACCCTGCTGTTGACTTCAAAGGGAATGGGGAGCATCACTTCCCACCTATGGCCAACATTTCAAGTCTGGACGGTCTGGGATACATAAATGATGAGTCAGAGATTTGACTCTGCTGAGGTGTAGAATTCAGTCTGAGGCAGCACTCGTGCACTAATTATCTTCCTATAGGTGTACTTCCACTGAGATTTGGTTCCTATAAAGATTTTCGCATTATAAATTCTTTTGATTGGTGTCCTGTTTCCTACACTGACTATCATTTCCATATTCTTACCAGGCAGCTCATGTCCTCTAAAAAGACATTTAACTGGTGGTTAATGTTTTTATATGTATTTTTTTTGTATAATGATAAATTGTGAATAAGCTTTGTGCAATAGATTGTGTACAGCCAACACCTTTTCTTTTTGGACTATTTATTTTAAGCAGGTGAATTTTTTTAAGTCTTGTAAATATAGTATAAAAAAAACACTGGACATGTAGCATTTTGATCACATTTTTAATGATTTTCAGTAATTGATCAGTTGTCTGTATCACTCTTTTATTTCCTGGTGGCCGTAAAAAAAATCTTTTACATACATACCTCTATTTTTAAGCATAAAACCCTCCACTAACAGAGCAGGTGAATCAATGTTGTACCTCTGTCTTCAATAAGAAAAAAAAGAATTTTTATATTTAGGGTGAACTGGGGTAATTTTTTTCTTTTTGTGGGTGTGTAGCTACGTTTGATTCCAAGCATTCTGTACACTTAATAAGAAACAGACAAAAATGTCATTGTGATGTCGAGGGTGGGGTGTACATTTCTGTCAGTGAAACAACTCAGAGGTGCAGCGTATCCAAGAGTTTTGGTGTCAAACTTTGAAACATGCTGCCTTGCTCATGAAAGGAACTTTGAGAGTATTGTCATCCACTTATGAATCAGTAAGTCAGTAATGTCTCGCACAGCCGGGAAATGTATTTGAAGGCAACGCACAGTCACTGCTTCCCATATTAATGTTTCCAAAATTTTCACATGGTTTGTAGGGGAGGAAAACATCATTATCATTAACACTACATGCAGAGTTCGTAGTTATTACAGTTTGTTTTGGACAAAAAGTCAATTGCAGTGAAGATCCCCGAATCTTCTCTGTGGTTTTCAGTTTCTGTCATTAACGCCACTGCGCAGAGCCACTTTTATGTTTCATCAAGCACTGTAGAACTGTTTGTATGAAAGAGTTGAAATGGGTTTCTGCTGAATTATTAAACAGTGCAGATTTGTATATGGATGTACAATATTAGTACTACAAAGTAATCTTTCAAACGTTGCCTGGGCATTCGAATAGATTTCCTTTTTTTTTTTTTTAAAGGTACAATTTGTGTTTGTTTTTTAAAAAAGCACTGAAAATAAGTCATGCTATAACACTGCCAACTACTGTTTTACATTTTATAACAATAAAGATGCAAGACTTAAACTGAATTGTTTACATCTTTCAGAAATGGCTTTCTTCAACATTTAAGCTGCCCTCATTCCTCTCCTCTCTCAGGCCCGATTTTCCTCCCAACATTTAAATGAGGCTCCTTCTCTTACACCTGGCTTTGAGTTATTGTGTGATCCATATGGCATAAATTTATTTGCCTTTGTGAAATGCACCGTAATACTGTCCTTTGGTCACAGTGGTGCAGTGGTTAGCGCCATTACTTCACAGCAAGAATTTCCTAAACGTTCTTGTGTGGGTTCCCTCCCACTTCCTCCCACAGTCCAAATGGGGTTAGGTTAATTATCAGTTCTCAGTTGGCCATAGGTGCAAATAGTTGTCTGTCTCTCTGTCTTAGTCAAGCAACAGACTACTGACTTTCTAGGAGGTGTTTAAGTTATTAAAATTAGACCCCGACCTATTTATTGGCAAACTGATATTATTTGCTGATAGATATTTGCTAATCTGTTGGTATCTATTTATGACAGCCAAAAAAATTAAAGTTAAAAAGAAGACACAGAGTTGTTATGAGTGTTGAGATTGCCCCCTGGTGGGCAAACTATGTAAACGGCAACTTCCTGTTGGCAACCAATGTCTTCAGAATTTACAAATACAACAATCTGATCTAAGCAGTGGGAGCGTAAACGAGTACATTCATGTAACAAATGTTGGCAAAATCTCTTTTTTTTCATGCATCTGAAAGAAAAAGGAAATCAGCTAATGTATCCAAATATTGGTATTTGTTTTAAACATCCTGTATTGGGC
Organism: Oreochromis aureus; assembly: GCF_013358895.1. NCBI lineage: Eukaryota > Metazoa > Chordata > Actinopteri > Cichliformes > Cichlidae > Oreochromis > Oreochromis aureus. Next base: position 40,232,292 of record NC_052963.1, on the reverse strand, counting down.
TCTATTTGAAAAGCTAAAGGATAATAGTGTTGCTGAAATGAATTCATCAGCGGTAAAGCTGTGAGGTAAAAAAATCATCCATTTTCACACTCTTCTTGTGAAGCAATAGCTGCTACTTCTGTATGAGGAAGTTCGGATTAGTTGAATTTAAGAATAGTAGGATTGCAACATGATGAGCTTTACTGGAGCAGATTTCATCCGGAATTTTAGGATGTCAAGAGATACTTTTATTCATACCCCGAAGCACTTCACTAGAGTCTCACAGCAAGACAGTGAAGTCGGGCAAGGAATGTACAAGCTGCACAAACTGACAGGACTGCTTGCAATAAATCACACTGGCATCTGGTTCAAATCACAGCTGAAAAGCTCATTCCATGATTTTTGGTGTTCAGACTATCAAAACAGAACTGGGATACATATGAGTTTGCTTGCAGTTTAAAGACAGCATAAAAACTCTATATAAAACTCAAGTAAAAAGATTTAAACTCACTCTATATTAAAAACTCTGTGGCAGAACTGACTCATTTTTAAGATTTTAAACATAAATCCAACCATTACATGTACTTTTATGATAAGCAGGAACAGGCAGACACAATGTGAATAAGATTTATTGAAATGCTGCAGCAGTGTTAGTTCACCATATCCATTTTATCAGTCACTCATCAAATATCACAAAAATCAAAATATTAAATTTGGCAGTTGGCCATAAAGGGCACTTCAGTATGTTGAAAAGAAAAAAAAAAAAAAAGTTGTGTATCTATGAGGGAGCAACCTTTCTCTATGATGGCGCTTTTACTTCAAACAAGCTTTATCTTGATCAATGGTGTTGCATTACCAGCATATATACATATTTCTTTAAAAGAAAAAAAAAATGCAATAATTCCTCTAAATAAGACTTTTCAGCAAGCATCCGTAGGAATAAATTCAGTCAGTTTAAACAATTTGTTACCACATCTGCATGCATTAGTTCACTCAGCCAGCGGTTTGTACCAGTTTCTACTGTTTACATGACATCAGTTCATTTGTAATAAGAGAATCCCCTTCATTCAGAATCCCATAGCAGGCTGCATGCAACACACTGTAGACCCCAGATGCAATAATTCAGTCTATCTGGGAGAAAATTGAAAGTTACTGGAAGTTTGACAACAGCTGATAAGGTGCTGTCACTGCAGGGCGCTGACCACTAAAAGCAAACAGTATAGCTTTGAAATAACAGGAATTGTGAAATACTGAGGCGGAGACCCCCCCCCGTGGCGTAAGAGTGGAAAGTGTTTTGGCTCAATGAGTTGCTTCACTGAAGCATCCAGTTTTACAAAAAAAATAATTAAAGACAGTGTTTGTTAAGGCAAAAATCAGGTGTTCAGGCTTTTTTTTTTTTTTTAAACATGCAAAAATCTGCACACAACAGTAAGGCGCATTTCAATACATCACAGGCAAGCGTGGACATATCAAGCAGACTATCAAAAATAAGCTCAATTTATGCCCAAATACATAAAATAAAAAAAATAAAAAAAAAATCACCAGTTTGCACACTGTCTTCTTGCAAAAAAGAAAAAAAAAACCCCTGCTCTTCAGCATACCACTATTTCTAGCATGCAATTCTGGCAATATACAAAAACAATCCTTTTATAGAGGTCTATAAGGCACACATCTCTCACACACTCTTGAAAGTGTTCACTCTTTTTCCATTTCCAATTGAGTCATTCATTTTAAGGACTAGATGTAAACAAAGCTGAAATGGAATGGCATAATGTAAGGATAGTCCTCTACCACATGTGTAGAGGCTTTCTGATAAAACTCTGTCCTCTCATAAAACACACCTGTATACTTTGAAATGTAAGGATTAAAGAAATGACGTTTTTGAAGTGCTTTCTTGAACATTGGTTAAACTGCCAGTTATGTCTCCCCCTAGAGGCGAATCTTGGTCATCACCAATGACTGTTGTCGGGATAGCTGGGCACCGCCGTAGGGTACTGTGGCAAACTTGGGCCTTGGGCAGTCTGAGCAACGGCGTTAAACCCTGCTTCCCTCACCGGTGCACTCTTCCACATCCCAGTGCTCCACTCTTCCTGAGCTCGCTGCATACTACCGCCACCACCACGGTACAGTCTGTGCACCTGGAGAGAGTGGGTGTGTTAGGTAGTTGTTGGTATGCTTTGGTGTCTGCAAGGAACTGTGTGCATGTTGACCCACACAAAGGTAAAGTGTGTGCATTTTCAGCATGGGCGTTCACTCACCTGAATGAGAACCAGTGCCATTAAAGCAGTCACCAGAGTGAAGAGCAGAGTTGTGATAAGCATCACTATAGCGGAGCCCACATTTTGGCTGAAAAACAGCACTGTTGCAATCCAGCCGCTTTGTTGTGTTGGTGAGGGTGAGAGTGAGATGAGTTTTATGGGTTAGTGAATCAGACAGTATGCACTTAGCAAAGTGGATTTAATACAAATGCAATTTAAAGTTAAAAAAAAAAAAAAAAAAAAAAGCCACAAAGCAGTGAGAACTGAGGCATAGCGACAAACAGCACAGCAATGATCAGCTAACACATCGACCAAAAGTCTTATTATCATTCTTATTATTACTTCCTACATTTTAAAAAATTTTCTGACTTGGTTTTTATATGGAATGTTTCTTTTTACTGGAGCATTCAAGGCGCTTTACACAGCTTGCCTCACTCACCCATTCATACAGACATTTTTCTACACCCAAGTGTTTTCTATCTAACATTCACACTCTGAAGAACGCATCAGAGAGCAACATGGGGGTCAGTATTTTGCCCAAGGATACTTTGGCATACAGATTGGAGCAACCAGCGAGCAACCACCAATCCTCCAATTAGTAGATGACTTGCTGAGCTTTAGCCACCCCTGTTGTCATGTTTTATGTTAACAAAAAAAAAAAAAGAAAAAAGAAAAAAAAAAAGATACTACTTGATCTACACTTACTGGCCACCTTCATGGTCATTAGGTACACCTTACCAGTACCAGGTTAGATCCTGTTTTGCTGTCATAACTGCCTTAATTCTAGGTGACAGATACAACAACGTCCTGGAAACTTTTCAGTTCATAATCGCATGATATCGTCACACAGTTGCTGTAGATTTCTCTGCTGACCAACCATGATGAGACTCTCATTCCACGACATCTCAAAGGTGCTCCATTGGATTGAAATCTGGTGACTGTGGAGGCCATTTGAGCACAGTGAATTCACTGTCATGTTCTTACATGCCGTCATGCCAAATTCTGACTCCACGATCCAAATGTTGCAGTAAAAATTAAGACTCATCAAACAAGGCAACATTTTTTCAATCTTCAGTTGTCCAATTTTGAGAAGCTTGTGTGAATTATGGTCTCAGGTTTCCTGTTCTTAGCTGGCAGGAGGTTTCCCTACAGTGGTCTTGCTACATCCCTTCATTTTAACGAGTGGTTACTTTTCCTTTCTATCAGCTGAAATCAGTGTGGCCATTCTCCTCTGTCATCTGCAAGGTATTTTGATTCAAAGAACTGCTGCTCACTGGATATCTTCTCTTTTTGGGACCCGTCTCTGTGATTCTAGAGTTTGTTGTGTGGGAAAATCCCCGTATATCAACGGTTTCTAAAACACTCAGACCGGTCTGTCTGGCACCAACAACCATGCAACATTTAAATTTGGGGGCAATATAGCCTCAAAATTAAATCACTATATTTTAAGAAAATGTGCCACAATGTAATTATATTTCTGATGCAGAAAAAAAAAAAGACAGTTTCTATCTGGGATGTTGTAATGTGGCTTGGTCTTTTTAACCATTTGCATAACAGCCTCCTTTTCCACCATTTAAACTGGTATCATGTACTTTGCCAAACTATATATAACCACGTCAATGATTTGCATCCATTGTCTGCTCTTCCTGTCTATACGCAGTTTAACTAGCTATGGACCAGTGATGTTTGGTTGAACCATTTGTTTACTTTTGGACTGTACACAGCTGCCAGCATCTCTCCTACTTGCCTGTCACCCTAGCCCGGTTGTACTCCACAGTGTGTTTTTGCCGCGAGTGTTGAAAAGAAGTTTGTTCCCTTCAGCTGGAACAAGTTTCTAGCATATTTTCCAAAAGTATTGCGCTATGTTGGGGGTGTTAGAGTAGCTCCCTTTTTACCAAATCTTCAGCAGCAGGAATACACTTCTCACTGTCAGATATGTCTTTTTGTTGTGCATGAGGGACATAAAGGCACAGTGTTGCTATAACAATGATATCACGAATGACCCCCCCCCCCCCCGCCAAAATCAGCAGGTCATCTTGACCATATCTAAATGAATTGAATGGCTGGCATGTGATTGGCTGATTAGGTAAGTGCTTAACAAACAGTTGGACAGGTGTACCTAACAATGTGGCCAATGAGAGTACAACGTCTCTAAAAACAGATCAATGTCAGTAATACAGGAAACCTGTTTAGAAACACCACTTCATAAAAACTTTGCGAAATTTAAAAAAAAAAAAACCCACAAAATTTAAACCACATTGTTATTCTGCAGCTCAAATGTATACAAAATAAATCGAAAATTAAAAAAAATTTAAATGCACTTACATTCCGTATTTACATACAACTGGGTAGATAACGGACTAAAAATGGCAATTATTTTCAATTTTAAAACAGTTTGAAATGTTTCACCTCCTTATATGTTAACTTCATGATTTTTTTTTTATTGAACAGATGAGAAACAGCCATGTGTGGTGAAAAGCACATTTTCCAGCTGCCTTGATCATCAGAGAGAAACCTTCGTGACCCAATCCGATAAAAAAACCCAAAATAACATAAGATAAATAAATAAACTAGCAGCCAACATATGCGGTGTTCAAAGCAGGTTTGGTTCAACTTACCATGTTCCCCAACCAGGGATGCCGATGGCCTGGATGAGGGCCAGGACACACTGAAGGAAGAAGACGAAGAAGAAGGCCATGAAGTTGAACGAGCTGTCAGCCCTATGAAGAAAAGAAAATACAAAGATGATACAGTAGAAAAAAAAGCCCGAAGGTTTTCCATTTTTGTTGCAAAGTTGCTTCTTCCTTCTTGTTGGCAAGATTTGAGTCAAACTACCACACATATTTGCAGAGAAACATGGTGATTTGAACTGAACAAGTCACAGAAAAGCTGGAAATGTTCTCAGTAAACTCAAAAGATGGGTGCAAATTCAAATCAGAAAACGAGCAGCACAGTCAGAGCTGATCAAACTTTTTGGGGACTTGTATTCAATTTCAATTAATTTTATTTATACAGCGCCAAATCACAACAACAGTCGCCTCAAGGCGCTTTATACTGTAAGGTAGACCCTACAATAATACATACAGAGAAAACCCCAACAATCATATGACCCCCTATGAGCAAGCACTTTGGTGACAGTAGGAAGAAAAAACTCCCTTTTAACAGGAAGAAACCTCCAGCAGAACCAGGCTCAGGGAGTGGCGGCCATCTGCTGCGACTGGTTGGGTTGATTTCAGTCCATTCTAAAGAGTTCATTCTATGAGTATTAGGGCTGCATTAAGAAAAGAAATATTGCCGATACTTTTGAGAAGAAAGTTGAAATTTCAAGATTAAACCGAAAAACTATTTTGAGAAAAAGTTCAAAATCTACTTCAAAGTTTTTCAATCTGACCATCTTTTCAATGTCCTTATACTTATCGCCACAATATGATTATGTGTTAAAAGAGAAATCATATTCTTCCTAGTTACCAAATCCGATTCTGAAGAACGATTTTACTAACTCAGAGGGTATTGCAACCGTGGCAGTTTGTCTTGTAACGACAACTGTAATCTCCACATTCGACTTTTTCCTCAAAATAGAATTGTGACCTTAATCTCAAAGTTTTGACTTTATTCTCAAAATGATGAATAATCTTTTTCTTTAAATTAGATTTGTTTTATTTTCACTATTTGCTACACTGCTATTTGCTAGTCTTTACCACTGTAAATGCAAATCACTGAATTAGACCTCACCATTATGCTGATACCTTTTAGAGCATGTTTAAGAAAATTATCTGACAAATAATGCACCCACAAAATTTACGGACCCTTGCTGGCATTAGTGGTGACTTGGTATTTCACACTGATTTAATATGGTCATTTCTAGTTCCAGAAAAACTAGATTGAGACTTGAGATGGCACGATACCACTTTTTTATGTCCGATACCGATATCATAAATTTGGATATCTGCCGATACCGATATGAATCCAATATAGTGTATTTTTTAATCAATAAAAGTTTTTTTCTTTTTTTAAATATCTTGCTGCATTTTGTACAAGTTCATACTCAAGTTTTAAAAAACAAAACACTAAAGCTATTCTGTTATACCTGTATGCAAAAAATACACTGCACCCAAAATATTTCATAGTTCAGCAACACTGACCAATCTCATAAACTTAAACCTACTCCATCCTCCCTATTCTGGTATTTTAAAGAGTACTTAGCAGAAATATTAAACAACCTAACTAATAGGGTTGCAAACTCCCAGCAAAAAAAAAAAATAGGGAACCCTCCGCCTCATGACGCTTAATCGACGTAATCAACTTTAATGTAATGCATGTGTCAAACAAATGCACAGAAATCAATTATTTTTCTACAATAATTAAATAGATTCAACATCTTTCGTCAACAGAATTGCAGACTGCACAGATGGTACCTTCCCAAAGGAAAGAGTACTATAGCTTACAAGGGTATATTAGACTTAATAGTTACTATATACAATAATGGACTTCTATACATTTTACATCAGATTAAAACTTTGGTTGTAAGATTCTGATAGTTATTTATTAAAAGCTAGATATTTTAAATGAGAATAAGAAAGAAAAGTATGTCTTTGTGCCCCCTTTTCCCTGTTCATACCCTATCGGCCCCTCTGGCTAAACTTTGCTAGATCCGCCCCTGCACAGTTACCAGCCGTCAGCTACGTAGAAAAGGATCCTGGTGTATAAAGTAATATTAAATAAATTCTATCAACAGCTTATCAAGCTTAAATGTGCTGCTGTTGTTTATCCGCTAGTTTCCTGTTTCTGGCGCAAAGTGGGCGATAAACAAACAAGAGAGACGGGACTCGCGACAGAAAAGCCGATCAGCTGATCATTGATCAGTTTCATGATTGAAGTAGCAGCAGGAGAGGGAGGGAGAGAAGAAGAGGTAGTCCCTCCATATATGGGTTTTTAAGCTTAATGTGGGAATGCTTTACAAACATTCAGAGATGAAATTACACACTTGCTTTACTTCTCTGGGATAGCTTTCTCGGAGATGAAATTCTGGTTTTGTAGCGAGGCTCCAAATGCTCAACCAGACCGCCGAGAGGTCTCGCACGCCACAGCCGCTCTATCACGTGACGCATACTGCTCCGACGTGCTAAAGTGATGAGCTGGAGTTTTTTGAGGTGCTTTTGTGATATTTAATGGATCGGATTACATTTTTTATTTCTCTCCGATATCCGATCCAGTAATTTAGCTCAGTATCGGACCGATACCGATACATTATATCGGATCAGTCCAGCCCTAATTGAGATAGCTGTAAAGCTCAACTAGAAGCTTCAAGCTATGGATGTTGTAATCCGATAACCTTGAATTCATGTGGATATAGTACACATGAAGCATTCATTTCACTGTTTAGTATTTTTTTTTTTTAAAACTATTTGGTAATAAGTACCAATTGAAAAAGTTTTTTCATCACAAGTTAAGTTTGTTTCCTCCACCCCAAAAAACAAAATAACTTATTCAGGAACATGTCCTTTATATTCAAATTGTTCTGCATTTAAAGGTTATAACCTCTTACTGTAATGTACAGATCAAATTCATAATAAAATTAATCAAATATACACAAAAAGTATCCCATGCCAAGATGTTCTGGTCAGTCTGAAAACCGATTGTCATTTTAAATATCTCTATATAGCCTTATTATTACTTTGAGCTTCAGATGAATCTATTACCTTGAAGGAAAGGTCAGAGATTAACTGTAACATGATATTATAAATCTTTATAAAGTACGTTCTATATGTTGACAACACACCCCACACTAGTTTCTAAGTTAAAAGGCTTTTGGTCAATTTTCAACCAATAAATCCTTAAGCTGACCTTAAAGACCTTGGCGGAGGGAAGTAAAATTTTAATGGATTATTGATATGACGCCACTCCACACGCTTAGAAAGTTTTACCATAATTTATGATAAACTTTTTAAGCCATCATGTTTACAGAGAGAGTGACATACATGCATGCACGCAAATGCTAACAAAAACATAAATGTCCCTGGTGGATACGATCATAATCTTCCTCATTTTTCCTGAGCATACTGACACAAAATTACACATGCAGATATAAGTAGTACGTAAACCCTTGAAACTGAGAGCTTTGAATGAGATATATAATCTTCAGGAAATACTTTTAGACCATTTTTCTTGACACGTGGTGCAAGCAGCTCTCTTAAGCTCACTCAACATCTAACTGATTCAAAGCTATGACTTTTTTAAGAGACATAAAAAGCCTAGATGTCTTCTAATTTAATGCTTCTAAATTAAAATAAAACCGAGTTTATTTTACTTTAAAAAGCTTAGAAACACAGTGTTTAACCAGATACTTACTCTGAATGGCATTACCTTGGCTAAGGAATCCTGGAGTCATTTTTGACCAGGATATGTGCTTCAATGCGCATATTTACCAAATATGCCGCACTGCTTTCTTGCATTTGCGCAATATGTCTAAAATTAGAATTGTCATGTCTAAGAGTCATGGTGAAAAAGTAGTTCATGCATCTTTATGTGTAGGCTCGAGTACTGTAATTCATTATTATCAGGTTGTTCTAAAAGCACCCTGAAAAACCTTCAGTTGATCTTAAAACTCATATATAATGACCCTATTGTTTACAATACTTTTAGTATTGCCCACAGCAAAGGAAATACAAATAACAGCATATAATGCTGCATAATCCATGGGTGCGATTGTTTTTTCTCCCCTCACCAGTTTTGTTAACTGGGTTAATAGTTGGTTTTTTTAACTGGGTTAGCAAACCAGGTCTCTGTGACATGGGCCTGAATTACTTAATTTAATTATTTGTGTACAATGCTGAAAACTATTGGGTTTAAGAATTCATGCAGCCGCTAACAATTAACTGGAACTGCAGCCCTGGAAAGATAACAGGGGTGTTCTTTAAAAAAAAAAGAAAAGTGAAGAGTAAAAGTGGAACCAGTAAAACCTGCACCTTTTGGCATAGCTCTGGAATAATGCAGCTAGATACAGATCACTTTTTATTTTCCCTTGATCTATATTATGTCTATTGCTGCTTTTTAAGCATTCCAGACTCGAAAACAAAACAAAACAGTTTTTGCCGTAGAGCCTTTGCTCATTATAACCTTCGTCTTTGGAACATGCTTGAAAACCTTTCGTTTTTCTCTCTGCCAGTTTTACTCCCTGGGTAAACATTTGACTTTGATAATGCATCATCTGAGTTCTTTTTTCCATTTATAAGAACTTTTTAATGTACATCTGATGTTATGCTGAAGTTGTAATTTATGCATCTGTGTAACCAGAAGCTGCTCATAAATTTGTGGCAATTACTAAATGATAACTGACCTGAAAGCTTTGTAGAGTGGTCTGAACCAGCAGGTGTAACTACAGGGGCAGAAGAGGATGAGCCAAAGCAGGGCAAAGCCAAAGTTTGTGGCACCTCCACCCCCGGCCCACCAAGCAATACATCCGATCAAATTTACGCTCAGTGTTCCTGAATACACTGCAAAGAGGAGAGATGAGCATGCGTGAAAAAAAGAAAGGGAAATCAGTACTTTCTCTGCAAAAATGGAAGGAATCCATGTGCTTCCTGTTCTGAAGAAACTGAAGACACTTACTCATCCAGAGGATATAGACTCTGTGCACCAGCAGCTGGTGGGGCCCAGGTATTTCCTCTTCAATGTTCTGGTAAAAACATGGCTTTATTTTTACAAACTTGGGCAGGGGTGGAAAGTTATTGGCCCGCTCTGAAACAAGAAGCAAGATTACATCATCAGAGTACTGTCATGGTAATACTTTTTATTTGAATATATCTGAATACAGTGCAGGGAGGGAGAGAGAGAAACTGAGGGATAGTGGAGTTGTACTTTAAATAAGAAGATTTCAAACATGAGGCTTGGAGGCCAAAACTGGCCTGCTACAGGGGTCCAATGTGGCCCACTGGAAGGTTTTTGCAGGGTGTAAAATTTGTATTCCAAGTACTTTGCAGCCCACCCCTTCTTTAGATAGACAGATAGTGACAAACCTGCCATTTTGAAATTCCACGTCTTCCCTGAAAAAGAGGAATATACAAAAAAGAGACGTAAATCTCCACACATTTTTAAATTTTATATTTAACTGCCATTAATTTTTCTGCCAGTGCTAACCTTGATTATCATACTACAAATGCACGTTAACCTTCGACCACTTGCAGGAGCAGTAAACCCTCTAATTAGTTCTAACTGCAAATTTCAACTTTGCTCAAATTGTATATCAGTTTCAATACGCCAACAGGAACACGTTCATGTTTTACCAATACCAACGTGAAGTTATTAACTGTTTGCTTTACATGAGACATTTTAGAGTTGATAGCAGCTAAGGCGTGTTTCTAAGCAGTTAGTTGTCGTACAGTAGCAGATATAAGCTCAGTGACTCTTTATCTCACGCTGCTGCTTTGTTTGAATAGCAATGGTCTGCAGTCGAAAAGGCGTGAAAAAGCACAGCAAAAGAACAGCAAAGACACGTCGGTTTTACCGGGGTAACAGAATTTCCTCGCGGTTCGGTCGACGACACCGGTGGGGTCCTGGAATCATTTAAGAATCGCATGCGCTTTTTCGACCCATCATCTGCGACTGCGCTACCCGTTCAGCACTTGTAGTTCAAAACTGTTTATATTCGGCAAGTACAGGGGAGCAGTAGAACTACACGTCCCAGCAGCCATTCGAGCGGTAAACGGAAAACGCGTGACTTCAACATGACATCGTTTCCACCCAGTCCCCTCTCTGTAAACAGTATAGGAGAGGCCTTTTTAATCTTAAAGTAGAGAAATGAAAACCTCATTAACATATTCATAAACATTTAGCAGCTTTCTTGACACAAAAAAACTGCTGGTCCGGGACACTGGGATACTCGGGAGTTTATACCGGCCCATTCTTTTATTTCACACAACATGGCAACCATGACTTCAGAAAGTCAAACTCTTCGGCCAATCACAGAGCCCGAATCATCAGCTACACTGGGCGTTCTTTGGTTCATAGCATCAGGTGTCCACTATGGAGTGGCCAGTGTCGGCATAATAAAGTTAAATTGGTTTTAGACCACTGAATGACATGAGAGAATAGACTTTTATTGTTACAGTTCACATCTTAAATACTATCAGACAGTGTCTAGAACTCTCTTTCTACCAAGAACTCGTAACTTTATAAAACGTGAACGGTAGCATAAACGTGCAGCGCAGTAGTACAAATCAAACAGCCCCTTGGCAGCCGGTAACTTCTTTTGGACCAATCAGTGAGGAGCATTGATGGAAGTAACAGGCTCCCGCCAATTCCGACTCAGGAGCGCGAGGCAGGCAGCAGGGTAAACCGGGGGAGCATGTAGGAGCTGTAGGAAGGAGTATGCGTTATGTTTTATGTGAAATAAATTAGATATACATGTCGTTTGAATAGCAGCACAATATTGGTTTGCTACCGCGGTGTATTTTCGGGTGTTAACGTGAACCTTGAGGGTATTTTGAAGTCGCTTTGTCGGAGAACACAGCTAACGACAGAAGCCCCGGGTTAGTGGTTGGGATGTTGGCGGCTGAAAACCCATCGGTGGAAGGACATTTGGCAGCATCGACTCCTCGTAGAAGAGGTAATGCTACGGCCCTGAATGCCATTACAGCACACATACGTTTACATGTATATCATAGACAAAGTACAGTTTTGTCTTAACTATGCACAGAGTTGACAAACTGACAAAACTGTCATTTGCGTACTATAAAGTTATCCAACGCTAAAAATAGTTTTATCTCGCGAGGCTATTTAATGTTAGGTAATGCCAATGGCACGAGACACACACGGATTGTTTTAAAAAAAATATACACTATTGTCTTGAATCATTCAAGTCTGCTATGTGCAGCTAACCTGCTACTTTGCTGTTCTAATGTCACTTAACGCCAATCCGAAATTCTTTAGAGTCAGATAACGTTTAAATTAGTTAAGCTAGGCTTCGGTTGGTCGGTATTTGTATCCATCCAACTCTAACTGGCAATTAAAGGCATTTAACCGAATGACAGTTGTATTTTTTTGCTCTACTTTGCAGCTCAAAGCTCTGCCTCAGGTGCTTAGCTAAAGCTGCTAGGCTAGATACTTAGCAGCAAACATGAAAGCCGGGGTCACAGTTAACGCGTCAAAGCTGCTCCCTTCCCTTCAGCTTTACACACATTGACGTTTTGAGGCTGCTGTAACTGTGTCGTGTTGTTACGACCATCCTCGGTTGTTATTTGGAGGTTTCAGCTCAGTGCTTCGGCAGGCAAAACTTAACTTGACAGACCCAACTGAGGCGCTTGCCCGGTGGACTCTACCGGGCCTTGTTGCACCGATGCATATGCCGGTTGGCGGGAGAGCCAGCCAAACATAGCTACTATACTCGGTGTAATGTTGTTGTTGCAGCGTATTGTGCCGTTAATACAGCACATTCAAGCGCTACTTTTACTCTCAGATAAATGCATTTAATGCCAATCGATTAGTATTGTTTTTCCGACTGTTGTTATGACACTAGTCAGTAAATGTTATTTTACTACAAGCAGAGTCTTAACACTAAAAAGCGGTTTAGTGGGTTTGCCAGTGTTTTGTTTTTTAAATGGATAAATATAATTTTTTGTGTGGGTATGGCTATTGTTAAAGATTTTATTGATGAATGCCAATATCGGTTCTGATAACGGGTCCACTTCTCCTAAAGTCTGATCACTCTGCTGGGAGTGGGGAGGGGGAAGTAGGCCTCAACAGGTTACCAGCATGAGTGTAACTGTTTTATTGTGTGTACATACGAAAAAACGTTAAACGCTGTGTTTTAAGTATTACTTGCAATAGCAGTCATTTTCCAAAGACAGCTGGGATAGGCTCCAAGATAGATAATGATACTTGGAAGTTTAAAACCTGTTCAGTATTTTTTTTTCAGTCCATCAAAACCATTTCAAGTGCCTTGATGTGACTGTTGTGAATTGGCACTGTATCAATACAACTGATTTGAATTGGAGCTTAGAAAGCAATTTATTTGCTTCTAAAAGGCACAGATGTTTCAAATATTCCAACTAATTACAGTCACTTGTCTTGAAGCTTATTAATTACTTTTGCCATTGGTGACATGTTTTTACATCACAAAACAGTGCTCCTAAACTGTTTCCACAGAAATTCCCTTTCTCTACTTAAAGATTTATCAGAAATAAATAAAGAATTGATAAAGTATTGCTGAAGTAAGTATTAATATTTATAAAATCTTATTATATAATTTTTTTTTCCTTCTTGTTGAGCACTTTCACTGGCGGGTTATTTAAAACAAATTAATATCATGAAGTGACATTTTACTTTAATTATCTTTTAATGTGTCTGTTTTCATTTTTCAGGCATGGATTGTAAGTCAAGTAACAATGCCAGCAAGAAACTTGTACAAGGTAAATGCAATGTTTAATTTTTACTTCTACATTTTGTGAAACATATTACCCTTGACAATGAGAAATGAGACAATGCAGATTAAATGTTTCATAATTTCTGTACTGTAAAATTATACTTTGCACTAACAGTGCCTGTTACTTACCTCTAGACTTTATGTATTACTTTTTCCCTCATCAATATATTGAATCAAAATTGTGTCTTGCATCATACACAGTGGTGCAGCTCCAAATGATCTGTATTTTCTTCTGTCTCCAGCCCGTCTTCCTTTCAAGCGCTTGAACCCTGAACCTAAAGAGAACCAGCCACCTAAGCGCCCCTGTGCCCATTCCTGCCCTGAACCTGAAGTCTCAGACAGGGAGAATGAGAATGCATCCTCTCCTCTTTCTGTGCGCAGTGGCCCACCTTTGGTTAACGGTCGTGGGCCACTTGATGGCTTCATAAGCCGCAGACGCGCCGCAACTTCAGATGAGAACATGATTATAGATCTGACTGAGGACAACACGTCATCTCCTTTAAAGCCCCTTGCATCATCTGCTTCAACCTCTCCCTGCGTTTCAGCAAAAGATAAGCATCACTGCAAAGACACAACGGCTTCGCCTGAGAAGTCCTGCAGTGCTAATGACGCTCCTAAAACGCAAACATTAGACTGTGTTGTAATCAACAATGATGATAAAGAAGAAGAAGAGAAGGAGGAGGAGGAAGAAGAAGAAGAAGAAGAGGAGGAGGAGGAAGAAGAAGAAGAGGAGGAAAAGGAGGAAAAGAACAACACCGCATCCATCTCTCAGCTTGACACAACACATGATTCTGACACTGAAGCAGAGGAGCTGAATGAGTCAGAAAATGTTTCTAGTTTGGGAAACCGGTCCATGCAGTCAGTTTCATCAGTCACCTCTCCGTCTGAAAGCTCGCCAGAAAAGTCCAAGACGGATGACCCTACACCCACTACTACACCTACAGTATGTACAGCACTCTGTGGCCCTGGTTTTTGTTGCAGCCCACATTGGGCGGTATATTACTACAAACGTGACATAATCAGTGTTCAAAGAGTTTGTTTTATAAAGTATCTGCACATATCACACAAAAAACAAGATTTCTATTCAGTGTTTGCTTCCTATCATCAATAGAGTGCTTTAATTTGATATTTACTCATGTAATGCATAACACTAAAGTACTAAACTATTAATAATTAACAGTGTTTTTATTGGGGGGGGGTAATCTTGGCTGTTAGTTCAGAAAAATGTCACTGTTAATTGAAGTAATTTGTATTTCTGGATACATTGTTAATATTTAAACATAGGCGCATTTGTGAAAGACAGGCAATGATCTTGAGCCATATTTCTTTTCTCTCACTAACAGGAGTCAAAGACCACCCCCAAGATACCAGCAGATCAAAAAAAGGTCAAAAGACGCTCATTGAAGGTAAAAAAATAAAATAAAATTGTTGCATTCGGTTTACTTTCAGTTAGGCTACGTTCACACTGCAGGCGAAAGCGCATCAAATCCGACTTTTTTGACCCTATGCGGCCCATATCCGATCATGGTATGACAGTGTGAACGGCACAAATCCGATATTTTCAAATCCGATCTGGGTCACTTTCGTATGTGGTACTGAATCCGATACATATCCGATGTTTTAGAAAGCGACTGCTGTTTGAACGGTCATGTCGCATTAAATCCGTCTTTTACGTCACTGACACAAGACAGACGCCAATTATCAGCGCCGGAGAAGCGCCCGAGAAGACATCGCGAACGCTTCCTGGCCATCCAGTGTAGATGTTAGTGAAACTGTTGGGAAGACAACGTGAACATTTTATTTGTACTGTATAATCTGCAGATTCTGACAGAAATCTGCAACTATCCTTTGAAGCACCGCTCCTCTCTAAAACAGCAATAAGGATAATTATTAGGTTATTTACATTATTATGTAAATAACAAAATAACTTAAAGCAAAAATTGGGAAACGTAAAGTCCGAAGTCTTTATATTAAGGGCCATCAGTCAAACAAAATTGTTTGCTCTGGGTCTAAACAGAGCGCGTTGTTTGTGACGTCTTCTTTTGCGCATGCGGGCCGCTTTGAGCGTTCACACTAGAGCGCGTTTGCTGTCGCGTTTTATTTGTAGTGTGAACAAGCAGACAAAAAAATCGGATTTGATCAAAAAATCGGAATTGAGCATTAAGGCCTGCAGTGTGAACGTAGCCTTATTTATTCATTCATTTATTTATTTATTTTGTGAGCCTTTTATGTGTCATATTTCTTCACCCACTTTATCACTTTTTCTACAAACTGATAACTATTTGCCATTTAGAGTTTACAGGAACAAGACGAGAGACTTAGGCTGCGACAGGAGAAGGAACGGCAGAAGGAAGAGGCCAAAGCTGCAAAAGAGAAAAAGAAAGAAGAAGCTCGGAAACTAAAGGAGGAACGAGAAAGGGAAAAACGGGAGAAAAAGGAGAAGGATGAACGAGAAAAACGGGAGAAAAAAGAGAAGGAGGAGAGGGAAAAGGCAGAGAGGCTAAAAGCAAAAGAGGAGCTGCGGAAATCCAAAATGGAGTAAGTAATGGATTATTGTTTTACATTGTAGTTGTCTATACTTTTCGCCACACCTGCAGTCATTTGAGAGACTTGCAGGTCAGCTGATGGAGGAATCTGAACAGTGAAAAAACTTTCATTGTTTCATGTGGTTGTAAAGATTTCTGTGTCCGCTGTGGCAGTGGAGCTGAAATGGAATGTGGTTTGGGTTATCCATATATTATTTATATTTCCCCCCTACACTCGCAGTCATTTAAGCAACATATAGGGCTGCTGATAGAGGAATCCAAAAAGTCTATTCATTCAATCTGAATTAAGTTTTATTTTTAAGTTTAGATTTGGTAAAATATCTTTAACATCTGCCATAGGGCCAAGCTGGAAGAAAAACGAAAGAAAGAGGAAGAGAAGCGAATGAAAGAAGAGGAGAAACGGTTGAAAGAAGAGAAGGATGTAAGTTTTTTTTGTTTGTTTGTTTGTTTGTGGGTTTTTTTTTTTTTTTGTTTTGTTTTTTGAGACAGTTATGTGCTCAGTATCTTGTTCTACATTCAAAATGAACCATTTGACTGTTCTGTTTTGGTTACAGCGCCTCAAAGCTGAGAAAGCAGAAATTACGCGGTTTCTACAAAAACCGAAGATCCAGCAGGCTCCAAAGGTTAGTAGATTTACTAACCTGACAAGAAAATTGATGGATGTCACATTTGAACTCTCATCTCTCCTTCAAAATCCGTATAGTTTCATAAAATGTCTTTTCTTTAAAACTGCACCCACATTAAATATTTACAGCAAGTATTGTTAAGACAAAAAGTGAGCAGTCTGCAGTGTATTTTCAATTAACTACTGTTACTTTGTATAACAAGCTCAGTGTATTCACGTTCAGTTATTTAAAAATCAGTGCCCATTATCCATTATCTACTCCTACATAATGTTTGTGTAATCAAAGCAAACCTGTTTCATACAGCTGCTACCTGATTTTCACTGCACTACAAACTTAAAGTATGTATTGTTAAAAATACAATACTAAAGGTAAATGCTGCTTAGAGAGTGAGCTGCCTTGGCGGAGGTTTGCATTCTTAGTGCTTCTTGTTTATATTGACTTCATGAACCTTCAGTAAAATAATTGCCATGTGTTTTCTTCCCTTGTCATTTCAGACACTTGCAGCTGCGTGCGGGAAATTTGCTCCCTTTGAGATCAAAGAAAACATGGCTCTGGCACCACTGTGCCGGGTTCAGTGTGAAGAGTCTGCGCTGGAGGAACTGGACCGATGTTTGTTGAATCCTGCTGATAACCGGAATGGACTGAAAGATTGGATTGGGCAAAAACCCAGACAGTCAGGACCCACAAAACCCAGACAGACCAACTCACTCAGGTGAGGCTGGAAATGGTGGTAATCCCAATTTAACTTTTGTTTTGTAAATCTATATACAGCAGCAGTAATCCCTTGCTCAGACTCCTTGGGCTGAGGCGGTCACATGAACTTGGTTATTAACTGCTTAAGTTAACCCAGGGTTTGTCAGTTTAGTTACGAGCATGTTGATTTGAAAGAGGTGGCCCAGTTGCAAACATGAACAGGCAGAACATCTAATTTTACAAAAGAAGTTAAAACTGTAATATTAGAAAAATATAAAAAAGTTAAATGCATAACATGGGCTGAAAGCAACACAGCTGCTTCTGAGCAGTACAAGTGTATTCATACTCAGGAAAAGTATTTTGAAGGCATTTTGGTTAGTTAGTCTGAACAAGATCTACTATATCAAAGTCAGCTGTAAAAAGTCAGGGGGAAAGGTGAAATGTTAACTATGCAGGTTTCTTCTTTCACACAGTCTCAGTGCCACATCTCTATAATACACAGATGAATTTAATGAACTATTAAATTAGTATTTTCCTAACCGGCCCTAAGATGGTTACAGTTTCTATTCTGCATCACTGGTGATGTCCAATGGTCTGACAATAAAGTATAAAAAGAAACATAATTCAAATATATGACCAAAGTCTAAAGTACAAATGGATTATATATTAATGCCTGTAGAACAATAAAATTGTTTTAAATTGGTTCTCATGTATCATTTTTATAAACTGAAAAAAAAAGATAATTAAAATAGTCCTCTCCTTTCTGTCCTAACTTCCTGTTTTTGTTGTGGGATTTTTCTTCCTCTCTCAGGGATTGTATAACAGTGGAAGGGCCAAAACCAGATAGTGTGCCGGACCGTAAACGTTATGGGCCCATGAAGCTTCTGCAGTTTCATGAGAATTACCGTCCAGCCTACTGGGGCACATGGAGCAAGAAGAGTTCACACATCTCACCTCGCTGCCCCTTTAGACAAGACAAGGTGAAACTTGTATTTGTAATTTTATTAATGTCTTCTGTTCATGCACCACCCCAGCGGTGAAAGTGCTTATGTGGGTTGGCAGTTTATGTGTAGCTGTAGTGATAGC
This sequence comes from Oreochromis aureus, assembly GCF_013358895.1. Classification (NCBI taxonomy): domain Eukaryota; kingdom Metazoa; phylum Chordata; class Actinopteri; order Cichliformes; family Cichlidae; genus Oreochromis; species Oreochromis aureus. The sequence continues at coordinate 40,213,685 of NC_052963.1, read as the reverse complement.
AACTGTTCTCTACGACCATAGGGTTTACTTGACTATGAGGTGGACAGTGATGAAGAATGGGAGGAGGAAGAGCCAGGAGAGTCCCTGTCTCATAGTGAAGGGGTAAGTCTCCCCCCCCCCCCCAATTTAATAACTGATTTAGACACATGCAGACATATAAACATATAGGTATTACTGTTCGTCAAACAACACGGCCACATTTGTTTTTTCTTCTCTTTAAAATCATTGAAATGGACCCGTTTCAATCAGTCATGATTTATATAGAAATCACAGATTGTTGTCCCAAAGTTCTGGTGTGAAAACGAGTTCATCGTGTGTGTGTGTGTGTGTGTGTGTGCGTGTGTGTGCGTGTGCGTGCGTGCGTGCGTGCGTGCGCGTGTGTAACTGTGGGTGAGTTGACCTAAAAAGACCATCTTGTGATGTGATTGTTCAACCATGACACAATAAAATGTTGACTGTGAGCACTTGGACCACACCTAATGATTTTAAACTCAGTCATATGGTTTTTGATGTTTGTTTATCCAGTGCCATACTCATCAGCCCCTACCAAAGTATTCAAATCCATCTTAAATTATAGTTGACGTTACTGTATGCGTCTTCAGCCATGCCATGATTGTATGAAATGACAGCTATGCACGTTTCTTTTTACAAGGTGAAAACGATACCGGTTATGCTTTGTGGCTGGTAACAACTGTGACAGTGATTATTTTACTCGTTAGAAAGCTGTGAACTCTTGTTCACTTTTAGGAAGATGAGGAAGAGGGAGGAGAAGATGATGACGATGACGATGATGGATTCTTTGTTCCTCATGGCTACCTTTCAGAAGATGAAGGGGCACTGGAAGAAGAGGTATGAGTCGAATTACATTATTAGTTCCCTCTGTCACCTTACTGACAGAATTGTTTGACTCTTCTGGTTTCAAAATACTTTGACAAAGTTTCTTTTGGCGGTTCGCACAATTGATAATGCCCAATAAACCTCCCAGGATGGTGGTGACCTGGAAAAGCAGAAACTCCGTCAGAAACTGAAAGCAAGAGAGTGGGATGAGCTTATGTCCAGCAAGAAGAAGATGAAGGTGCTGGAGCCAGTGGTGAGGGGCTGCATCTGGGAGGGAGAAGCACCTGGCATTGAACTTTTACAGTCATATGCTGTGTGCTTGGTGGAGCCTTTACCCAAAGCAGACAACAGTCCCAGCCCAGAGGAGATGTCACTACTGAAGTCTCAGAGAGAAGAACAATGTAAGTGTCTGTCAGATGTTTTGCTTGCATGTGAAGTTTGAGATTGAAGAGCTGCCTGCTCCTCTTGTGATTAATTATGTAGTAAGTAAAATTTATTTATATAGCGCTTTTCACAGATAAAAATCACAAATAATGAAAATTAAAAAGAATGAAAATACAACTAATGATAATGTAAAACAATAAAATACATAAAAACAAAAAATGAGCTGACAGCAGAGTTCATGCTTGTGTTTATGGGTGCACGCTGCGTGAGATAACTGAGCAGAGGTGGGTCAAGTATCCAAAAATTGTACTCAAGTAAGAGCAGCATTAATTAAAAGTACTATTACTCAAGTAAAAGTGAAAAGTAGTTGTCCAAAATATTACTTGAGTTAAAAAAAAAAAAGAAGGTGAAAAAATTACTCAAGTACTGAGTAACTGTTTGTAATGTCGGATTTATTTATTTTTTTTATAAATAAATGTACAAATTTTAGTATTTTCAAATAGAATATATGTAAAAACATTAACAAAATAAGGCACAACAATTCTACTTTTGAGATTTTTGAGTTTTTCACAAAATACAGCTTTTTTTTTTTTTTTTTTTTTTTTTTTTTTAACAAATACAGTAAATAATAAATAAATGAACAGTGCAAACCATTTCCAGTGACAAGATATGCTATATACTTTATATTTACTTTTATTCCAAATGGCACAGCAGGCTCAGAAAAAATATTAGAATGAGGAAACTTCAACATGCGTACGTACATACAAGGCGGCTCACTACCATAAATTGTATGGGTGTGCATCTATCTGCATATTTAGCAAAAATATGCCATTTCTTTACTCCGTGATGGTTAAGCTTCAGCAGCAGTTCTCAAGGATCTTGCTGTGAAGCTGTAACTGTTTAGCAGTGGACAGGAGTCCTGCCTGATTAAAAAGGTCCCTCACAGGCTCCAGATGCAGGAAGAGCTGTATTGACTTTACCAGCTTCTGGATGTGAGGAAAGCTATGCAATATATCCATATTTCCAATGAATATACGTGAAAAGTACATCTCCAGCTTCCCTGCTTCTGGCTTCCTGACCCCATGGATCCAAAGAAGTCATCTTCATCGGATAGGCTACTGTTTGTACTGGCCTCATCCAACTTTGTGTCTAGGTGATGTCTGATGAACTTGAGACCTGTGGAAAGATATATGGTTTTCAAAAGAATTAGGTCTGGGCATTATTGTGCTGTATAGGATGTTTGCCATGAAAATTTGATCACACTGGAGATGTTTTTACTAACTACTAAAACAAAATCTTGTCATTCATAGCCCCAGCAGTTTGCGATGAATTCCAGATTACATTCAAAATCAGAACGTATGCAAGGCTAAGCAGTGCTGGCAAATAGTCTCCTTCAAAAAAAATGTTTAGCCTTTCCTCTTAGTTATAAACTTCTACACCTCATAATTGAAGTTCATTGAAGAAGGAGTCGGGACAAAAAGTCACTTGTTGAGAAAAGAAAAATATTAAAACAGCTTAATTACCAATGTAGTTTCTAGCAGAGAAAGGGAGTGATTCTGGAAATGCGCATCTTTTTTTTAATTATTATTATTATTATTTTTTTAATCATTTAATTTTTAATGTGGCTCAAGACTGTGATCCTATAACCCACAGGTGTCAAGCTCCAGTCCTCGAGGGTCAGTGTCCTGAAACTATTAAGCGTGTCCTTGCCACTACACACCAGAACAAAATTATGTCATTTGCAAGACTCTATAGTACTTGACTCCATGCTGAGGTGGCAATTCAGCTGTTTAATTCATGTGTGTTGGAGGATGGACACATCAAAAAGTTGCAGTACACTGACCATCGAGGAATTGAGCCCAACACAGCTGCTGTAACATAAGAATGACATCCACCTAACCACAGCTTAAAAAAAAAAAAAAAGAAAGAAATTTAGAGCAAACTTACCACGACGTTTCCTCAGGTTAGGTGTTGAGTTTTTGTTATGCTGAAATGTCGGTTTGTTTTGGCTTACACTGAAGACACCGTGTTATACAGCTGTTATTTTGTACTGCTTTTACGCGAAACATGCTTTGTACATGAGGGCAAGGGTGTTCATCCTCTTCAGTTCTAGATACATCTGCCATTTTTAAAAATGTGTTTTATATCTGGTCATGTGACTGCATGGCTACATGAATAATTGGTGAAAGAGTTACAGGTAACTCCAATGGTGGCATGTTCCATTATTAGTAGTAGTATTATCTAATGTTATTAGATATGTTATTAGATTAGAAATTAATTATTTTTAAAAAGTAACAAGTCAAATATTGCCAAATATAGCGGAGTAAAAGTAGCAATTCTTCTTCACAAATGTACTCAAGTAAAAAGTATGGTGTAATAAAGGTACTTTTCCCCAAAACTTATTCAAGTTAATGTAACGGAGTAAATGTAACTTATTACTACCCACCTCTGTAACTGAGATCTCAAATTCTGACCATACAGTAACCAGCATGTTACTGTAATTGCAATTGAGTACCAGCATAACATTTTTAGACTAGAGTTTCTAGAGTAAGCCTTCAAAATAAAAGCAGGAAAAATCGTCTGTTATCAATTATCTTCTCATGGATGGATGGTAAAACAGGAGGTGTAAAGTGTCTATATAAAGTCTTGCAAACTCTGGATCAACTTATTTTGGCAGCGGAATGGGTCATGGTCCTACGCTAGCCTAATATAGCTCAGCACTGTTGGCTTCCTTTTTTTCTTTTCTTTTTTTTTCCTTCAAGGAAATAAATCTTTTGATTTTTATGAGAAATTTATTTAAATTCTAATAAATGTATGTATTTATGACATCACAATGAATAACTCCCTAATATTCTCGTCTTGGACAGTACTCGGTAAGCTGCTGCCTCTTCTGCATGGCAATCTCAACAGTAGCAAAGTGATCATCAATGAGTTTCGGGAGTTTTGTCGCCAGGAGACCACCTCCTCATCTCCTCCTGTTCTGTCCAGCCCTCAGAACCCAGCAGAAAACATTCCCAGCAGGTAAAGCAATAGTTAGGGAACAGTAATTGTAATATGCAGTGTGAATGTTTATGTTTATATGGTGTAGTTGTATTGTCTTGAGATTTTTCCTTTCCCTCCTGCTTTGATCAGGATGCAGCTGCGACGCCTCATCAAGAACAATGCTGTTTATGAAAAGCGTTCAGCCCACAGGCGATGCTGCTGGTATGTGCACCATGAGGCTCTGTCCCGTTTTGGTCAGGAGGCTCTTCCAGTGCCCTGCCAATGGACCTACCTCACCACGGGAGCTCGAGAAGAACCCCGTGAAGAACCCCAGGCAGCCACAGGCTCTCAGGGCAACTCTCCCACAACTCCCCAGAGCTGCTCTACCACCCCTTCATCCTCTAACAAAAGGAAGAGCACAGGCAGCATGTCAATCACCAAGTTTATGAAGAGATGTAATGATCCTGAACAGGTAGGTAAAGGTGGAATGTGAGCGTTCTAATGTTTTGTTTTGTTTTTGTTTTAATATCATTATTATTATTATTATTATTATTATTATTATTATTATTATTATTATTATTATTATATATATATATATTTTTTTTTTTTTTTTGTGTGTGTTTTTTTAAGCCCTGTTTGCAGGACTGGTCTACATGAAATATCCACTTCACATTACCACTTTAAATATCATGTTACCAAACACGTGAAAGGATTTTCTTAAACTGACTGCAGCTTTTTACTGTTTACCAGACGGAAGCAATGGAGGCTGACGGTTTTCAAGCTGACACTGAGGATGATGATGAAGATGACTGTGTAATTATTTCTACCCAAAGTGGTAAGCTGCATAGGAAGATCATTATTATTTTTTTTAAACTTTACCTTTTAACTGTAATTTTCAACTTTAAGGTTTAAACCAAGATTCAACGACATCACAAGAAAATAATAGTGAATAAATGGATGTGAAAGTGTTCATTTTAAACAATCAAGTGAGGCCAGCATATATACGAGTAATTCCTGTGATGCAAAAGCTCAGAGTTCGGACTGCTGCAACTGCTCATTTTACTCTTAATTCTGTATAATGCCAATGAGAATGGCTCTTAACATAGTCATCTACTGTTCATACCTTTTTTTGGAGTAGCAGTCAATCAGAAGAAATTTTCCAGTAGTCTGTAGTTGGATTTTGATGGTAGTGATTGATTTTAACTTTTATTTCAGCTTCTGAAGTAGGGCATGTCAGAAAAGGTTTGAAAGTGGGTGAACTGAGGGGTACCACCAAGACCCAGTATAACATAAATGGGGATTGTTTTCAATTGTCAAGTATGGAAAATTACTGTGGAGTCAAAGAATAAAATTATGGAGCTAGAAATTAATAGCACAGTAGATCCACTTTGAGCCAAGCATTTAACCTAAGCTGTTTATTACAGTTTCCTATATTATTCAGTTTTAAAGTCTATGTATACATTTTAGACACCTAAATTAAATGTTATTATTTTTTTTTCAGGCCCTACAAAAGAGACATCCAGCGAGGGAGATGGTACAATGGAAATAACCCCCTCTGACACTGCTGCTCTCCCAACTGCAAGCTCTGCGTCTGCCCTCGACACTGTCTGAGTGCAGGACAGGCCGTCTTCACCCAGTCAGACTACCCCTTTTCCGCCTAGAAATTCCTGCTTGCTGGATCTGAACTCCACGGTGTGCCAGACAGAATGAAGTCTTCAAGTAAGATGAAGCACCTAAGATACGGGTAACTCGTAGCAGGTAAACTCTGCTCAGGATTGAGTTCCCTCTCAACTAATTCAGTTCAGTCAGTAGCCATCGGGCTGATAGCAGCTATCCCTAATATTGGTGACTGGTTTGAATAAGGACAGGCTTGACCAGTATTCCAGTATTCATTGATTAAATCTGATATTTGTGTTTAACGTGGGCCTCTAGAGGGGAAAGTGAATTTCTGCGGCACTGCTTTAGCTGCTGCTGCAGATTTGGGTTAAACAGGGAGAAAAGCAGAACACAAATGGCCTTTTTTTTTTTTTCTTTATCCCCGAGAAGCATCCAAGACATCAAGAACATTATTTACGGTTTTTGAAATGTTCAATACATCAAGTTGTGGATGTGATATTTTTTAATGTATATAGGTTACCAAAATGAGAAGGTTAAAGTCCATCTGTACATTTTCCTCTGATTTCCATAGGTTCATTTATTCTGCAACTTCTAAACCTGACAACTCACTGGAGTAGTTGCTAGATCTGTACTTGTACAGTTAGGTTCAGTGTCACAGTGTTTTATAAATATGTATTTTCTTTATTTTTCAAGAATACTTGAACAGGATAAATCCATTAAACATGAATAAAAGTACTGCACTTTTATATACAGTTTATTCCTCGTCTCTTTGGGATGTTTTGTTGTTCTATTAGTTGTTAGTAGAGCTCGGTAAAAAACTGGCAGCTGAGTTGTTACATGGAAGTAAATTCAGAAAATATTTGTCCCACAATGGGCAATTAAGTTTGACAGTTGATAAGTAATATATTAGTAATGCACATGTGTTACCTGAATCTTCTGTTACACAACATCCCAGGTGATCTCCTGAATTGACATCTAATGACTTTAGAGGGCAATTGAGTACAGTAAACTGTCATGTTTAAGAAACCAGTGTCAGGTGATTTAGGCTCACGTGGCTTTTATCCTGCTGGAAACTGTCATCACTGTTATACACTGTGGTCACAAAGTAATAAACATAGTCAGGAGTAATATAGAAGTTTATGCCAAATTCTGACTCTACCCTCTGAATGTTGCACCAGAAATTCACTCATCAGACCAGGCAACAGTTTTCCAATCTTCTGCTGACCATTTTGGTGTGCGAACTGTAGCATCAGTTTTCTGTTGTTAGCTGACTTGAGTCATACCCAGAGAGCCATCTGCTTCAAGGTTAGATGTGCATTCAGAAATGCTCTTGTGCATATCTTGGTTGTAATGAGTCGCTATTTGAGCAATCAGGCCATTCTCTGACATCACATCATCAACATATTTGCTGCGCACTGGATATTTTCTTTTTCGGATCATTCTTGGTACACGGTACATATGTTTGTGCTGAAAAATCACATAGAGCAGCTGTTTCTAAACTACTTAGAGCAACATCAGTAACATAAATCACCTTTTTTCTGAATACTGATACTGCAGTTCACCTTAGCCAATTAGAATTTGTATGATAAGGGATAGAACACCAGACTATGCCATACAGACAGCACTTGGTGACAGTGGGAGGGAAAAACTCACTTTTAACAGGAAGAGACCCAAAAGCAGGCTCAGGGAGAGGAAACCATCTACCTGGTTACAGCTGGCTAGGGGGGCTGAGGAGTATGAGCAGCTCTAATTTGGTTTAACCAGACTACATCCTCTTATTAGACTTTTAATGGATGTGTTGGTGGGGAGTTTCCCTCCTCTCAAATGGTAAACCATGTTAGATAGTGCCCCAGTCTTTTTTTTTTTTTTTTTTTTTTTAAACTAAATAACAGCAAAATAAGTCAAAAACAGGTTACCATCTTTAGAGACACTTTGTATTTCATCCAATTAACCCTTTAAAGCAGAACCATAAAATAATTGCCAGAAAACTCTAATTTTATGAAAATGGAGTGATTATTGAACTGTCTACATATATGAATTTTAAATTGTATCATTTGTTACAACAGGTTCTTTTCTTTTTGCAAGTCATTTTCTTTTTTTCTTTTTTTTTTCATAGGGAAAAAATCTGCAATAACACATTAAATATCATACACTTGGCTTTAAAGGGTCCAAATCTGAGAGTAGTAAATGGCTGGCTGCTAAACTAATTTCACATTTAAGGTATCAGCACGTCAAGATGTTACACACATTATGAAGGTTTGCAAATAAATACATGTCCAACACAAGAATAGAAAACATTTCTTATTCCAAAGACAACTTTTATTTATTTATTTTTAAAACAAACTTCTGTTTGTTAAAAGTTAAGAGGCTTTGCAAGCGATCGTTATAACAGGCAGCTTAAAAAGCAACAGAACACCACTCTGAAGGAAACATCTGGACAGATCACAACTGCTCACTTAATTATTTCATACTGTTATGGTGCTAATGAAAGATCTACATCCCTTTTATGCAATACCTGCGGACAAGCTTTAGACTGCAGAAATGTTTCTTTTGGCTGATTCAACCTGGGCTGTGCATGAAATAGTGGACATCAGTTCGTTTCCCCATCACCCAGTTTTAATTTGTGTGTTCAGTGTGCCACAGATTAAAAGTACTGACAATTATTAGCAAAATAAGAGGGGAAAAAGACAATATCCCCTAACCTTACATAATTGTGTAAGTTTCCCTTGGGATGCATGGAAATGGTAAGAGGTAGGTTGTTGTCATCTTAACCAACCACTACAAGGAGAAAGTAATTAGGTTTTAAAGTTCTACTTGGTAAACGCTCATGTACAGCAAAACCAAAATAAACGTATGCAGCTTGAATAAACTTTGCAACTTCAGTCTCTTGCAACTTGAGGTTGTCACTGGATTCAGTTCAGACAGTTGGTATTTTGAGGCGTTTTCATGTACTCAGACCCTTTTTATGTGGAGAAAAATAAGTGTTTGATGCAAACAAATACAAAAATAATTAACCACCATTTTCAATACAACAGAAATCCATGCTGCCAGAAATTTGGCCATCTCCATGCCAGGGCGGAGTTGGTTACATAAAACTTCAACATAAAATTCAAACATTAATCATTTAACTGTGAACAATGTAATATTAGGTGTTTAGGCCCCTCCCTACTCCCCAAAATATCCTTCATTGTTACAAACTTACAAAATACTTGATTCCAGTACTAGAATTGCCTTCACATTGTCACCACATGGCTGACACAATTATAAAACTATATATATGGGCCTCATGTTTTTAATTTTTTAAGGTTTACCCCTCCGTTTTTTGTTTTATCAACATAAATTTTAAAATTATCCAAAATAAAAACTTTGATTTATGAATTCTGATTTAGGCTCATGCTCATACTGAAGCAACAACAAAAGACAATCTGTGTTGTAACACCAAGGAGTGCAAGGCCACTCCGGAGCAGGGCAACAGAAGCTTATGTATGTTTTCAGCAATAAAGCCAGACTCGTATCACATCAAATCAGTTAACAGACTACACTGAGCTAATTTCGAACACTGCCAAACAAAGCACAGAGCATTTCAAGTCTGAAGTAAAGCCAGTGCACTGACACCCAGCAGCCTTAAAAAAAAAAAAAACCCAGGAGCTGCTGAAGCAGCTGAGATACTTGACGTGATTCAACAACAGTATCTTGAACTGTCTTTGCTATTTATTTTCTTCTAAAGGGGAGGAAGTGGTGACACAGTTAAAACAAGGTCTCAACATGCTTTGAAAACTCTACCTGACTGACTTGGGTAGAACAGGAAAGACTGCAGCTGCAGAGTCTGTTTACTACACAGCATGTACATTCAGGATGCAAAAAGCCCCAAAACCACCATGTGCTCTTGCTTTGTCCTTCCATCTGTCAGCAGTGCTTCCTTCAACATGTCCTGCTGAAGCAGGCTGTGTTGTGACCTCATCCCCATGGGGAGATTATGCTCAGCCCAACAAATATATTAGGGTGACATTACCCCTAATCTATCACTGCTACAGACTTAGGTTAGAGTTTGCAAAAATAAATGTGTCACTAGTAAAGAGCCGAATTCACCCCAGTAGTGTGAGAGGAAAGAGGGAGGTAGAGGGGAGGGTTTGGGAGAGTGTACTCCTGCTCAGCTCAGGCTCCGAATGTTTTCCAGCAGTTCCGGTTTGAGGAGAGTGGGGCTCTTTCCACCTGCAGCTGCAATATCAGCCTGCACAGCTGCATCCCAGGCAAACGTGAGCAGCGCAGCAGGGACCTAAAATATAAGGGAAGTCAGTACAATACAGATTATTTTTGTTTAAAAGGGAGAAAATTAGTAGTTGAAATGTAAATGTGACACTTCAAATCAAAATCAAATCACTTTTATTGTCACGTCACATGTGCAGGTACACTAATACAGTACATGCGAGTGAAATTCTTGTGTGCGAGCTTCACAAGCAACAGAGTTGTGCAAAAATACAATAACGTAAAACGAGCAAAATATAAGAATGGCTAAATCTGAGTGTAATAAATATATGTACAATATAAGATTGTATGCATTACTGGATGTGTATACTAAATATGTTATACTAAATACTTTACCTCAACTTCAATATTACCCGACTAAAAATGACCTCAAACATTCACTCTGTTCTAAAAATTCGCCACAAACTAAAACCTGAATTAAAACCCCTGCTCTGTGCTGTGGGTTTTAACATTGAAGTTTGTTTTCATTCTCCCAGTGTCCACATTCATCAGAAAGAAATACTAAATACAGTGTTAAGTGTTAGGGCAACAATGGGACTGACAAAAAAAATTAATCCACAGGCCGGTTTGCCAAGTAGATTCTGATTTCAACCCACCAAGCTGCACTCTGCAAGAGCAATGTCTTCAGATTCTTGTAGTTTTTGACCTCCAGGAGCAATCAGTTCAAAGGGCTGCCAACCATCCACCAGAGACTCCCGCATGAATGAAAACAGCACAGGCATCCGGTCCCAGGCATAAAATGTTCCTTAGAGGGTCACAAATCATGAGCAGTTGTGTCGACAATGCCAACAAAACTACAATGTGTAGGATTTTTCAGAGTAAAATGCTTTTTGTTTACTCAATTTGATTTAATCTTGAAGTAAATTTTAAATTGTGGCTTCACCTTGTAGCAGGTTTCCATCAGGCAGTCTCACCCTGAGCAGGGTGTAGTTGTATTTCCTCCTCTCCCTCTGTTCCTCCTTCTCCCTCATGGCTTTAGTGCGCAGCATGGCATTCTTCTCTACTAACTCACTCCTGAGAAAAGCACAAGGGACTCATTCGCTGATAGACAAACACTAGTAAACCAGGGAAACTTTTGTAGCTAGAGGCACATGACACACCCAGAGGCGATATAAAGCACATCAGCATTAAATCATCCATCATTCTTGGGTGTGCTGTTGATAGTGGAAAGCTAGAGTTAAATACTACCATACAACCCAGAACAACTAAGTTTTTATTTTTAAATAATTTCAGTGCTGCAGTCGTTTAAAAAAAGGTGTTAGTTCACCATCTGTGACTCAGTTGTTTTCAATACTCATCACTGTCCTCATCACATGTAACACAGTATGTGTGTGTTATGTGGTGAGCAAACCCTGGTGAAAAGTTGAGCTGCGCATTCATGCTAACCTGCTGACTCATCTCTAAAATGCAAAGCTAGAAATTCACAATCCATAAGCCCAGAATTTATAACCTTACGCGTAAGCATTACATTATGACCAGTAACGGGTAAAGTGAATAACACCAATTATGTCTTCATCTTGGACCACATCTATCAAAAGTGGTCCAAGGAATGAACAGGGGTGAATCAGCAGCGGGTCATAGACTCACTGATGCACATGGGGAACAAAGGCCAGGCCATGAGGTGTTCTCTAACAGATGAGAAACAATAGCTCAAATTGCTGAAAAGGTTAATGCTGGTTCTGATAGATGTACGGATACACAGTGCATTACAGTTTGTTGCATATAGTGCTGCACACAGTCAGGGTGCCCATGCCTCACCTGTACACCATTGGAAGTGTCAAAAAATGGGCAGGTGAGCATCAGAAGTGGAGCACTGAGTAATGAAACATAGGGGCCTGGTCTGATGAATCAAATTTTCTTGAACAATGTTTTGCTGTGGAACCCTGGGTCCTGCCACCCATGTGGATGTTACTTTGACATGTACCATCTACCAAAGCATTGCCGCAGGCCATGTACACCCTTTCATGGCAACAGTATTCCCTGATGGCTGTGCCCTCTTACCCCCATGTCTCAGTCTAATCGAGCATCTGTGGAATGTGCTGGACAAATAAATCCGATCCATAGAGGACCCACCTCAGAATTTACAAGACCTAAAGGATCTGTCGCTTTACATCATGTTGCAAAGTTATGAGAACTACTGATCCATCGAGGGGTCACTGTCTACTGCACACATCCAGGAGACCGTCACTGTCTCCTCTGAATCTTCTTTACTTGGTTACTCAAACTTGGCAACCATGTGGAACAAATATAACCAAAACCTAGTTTGATCACAAGCATATTTAGGAGCAAACGGTTTCTTGGGGTTCTTTTACAGCAGTCTTGTGGGATAAATTCAGACAGGGATGAAGTTTCTCTAACCACACTGTCACAGATAAATTGCAAATCCTATGAGCCAAATATTGATCTTTACTCCATTTCACTGGAACTGCTACCACAGCGAGTGAAATCAAGTAATTGATCTGAATGTACAGACAATTCATTAAAGAAAAGAGAGACAACATTCCTCTACCATCTAACTAGAATTTATAGCTGACTTGAATTAGATCCATTTTTTGGATTGAAAGTGAGTCTGTACCTCTGCTGTTGCTCCCTTTTGAGCTCCTCCGCCGTAAGGTTGTAGAACTCTGGCGGCAGCTCAAAGCGTTGAGCGTTAGGGGACGGCCTGAAAGCTTGAGGCTGCCTGTCCAGCTGCGCTCTGACCGGCTCGCCTCTCTGAAGACGATCCCTCCTCTCCTTCATCAGCTCCAGGGCATCGGGGCTCTGCTCTGGCAACACCAGGAACTCCTCTTCCTCCTCTGATCTCCATGAAAGGTGGGCACACGTTAAAAAGATGTAAAGACTGAATGATGCATAAATGAAAATCACTGGCAGGTGAGCAGACACATACTGCTCATAAATATCACTATTCATTTACCTTGGCCCTCTATGGGAAGCATCACACTTGTAAAGCCCAGAGCCTGCAGGAACTCCCTGCTGCCCTCCACAGACTTTACTTTCTCCTGAAATAACACAAGGAATCTTATAAGACATGCAAAATTATCTTGTTTTCTTAGAGAGATCCCATGAAGTGTGCTATAAATAATTAGTCTTTATCCAGTAGGCGAGGAACGTTACACACCTGAAACACTTTGTTGCTGAGTTTAATTTTCCTGTATTTCTCTTCTGTGGGGTTCTTGCATATATTTTCAACATATCTGGAAACAAAACAATGACAACAAAAAAACCTTTGATGTCTAGAACAGATATTCAAAATCTGTGACAACAGCACAAAACATTTACATATGTAATTAACATAACCATCAGCGTCTTACTTGCTTATGATGTCCACCGCAGCCTTCACTTTCTCTCTGTCTTTGTTAAATGTGTGCATCATCATAACCGACGCCTCGACTTCATCTTCTTCAAACCGCTGCAGTCAAAAATGGCAGGTTTATCAAAAGCACCAACGAGATTAGCATTCAGTCTGACTGCACACACGTTATAACTGAACCAACATCCTCAGACATACCATTAAAATGGCCTCTTTAATGTGTACTTCCCTCTCGCTCTTGGTTAATGTGGCTCCAGTTAGTGGACAGATGAAATAGACGCCTGATACTGAGAGAAGGGTGGGATCTTTCACTGGCACTTTGGAGCCCTGGGAGGAAAATGTCATTCAGTGTTGTTAGATTCAGCGATGAAATTTTCATCCACACCAACAGGCCACCGCTATTACTCTGAATTTAATACAGCTCACATGAATAGCTGGCTCCTTTTCTCATATTCTCAATTAGGCCTCACTACCACTGACAAGCATAAAGGGTTTTTTATGCATATAAAAAAAAAATTGGTGCCCATAAAAAAAAGAAAGTTCTGGCTTTTCAACTAAAGAAAACCACCAGGATTGTGATAAAAACATTTTACTACTGAACAGGTTTAAGGTAAATAAGGGAAGACTAAAACAAAAGCCCAGTGTCTGGCTGGAGAAAGTCACCTACTTTCCAATATTATGAAACTGACATTGAGATGAACAGCTGTCTGCACCTATGCTGCCCTTTTCAACACTAGACACTGTATGATAGGCTGTGTATAAACAGGAATATTCACTTTAATCAGCCGTGAAAACAGCTTATCAGGAATACTGTCTTCTTCAAAGTGAAAGAAAAAATGGAAATATTTTATGAAGTTAAGCACAGTCGATGTGAACCAAAATTAGCATGAAAATTGTGTCACAATTCTGGTTTATACACTTACCTCTGCTGCAGCTGCCTTTTCTTTTTCAGCAAGTGCAGCTGCCTCGGCCTCGAGTTCTCTTTTTACTGCAAGCACGTGTAGAAAACAACCGTCATAACCAGAATATATTTGCTTCATCAGTGTAAAACAGTATCTAATCATATCTACTTTCCGTGGACTTCACAGGTTTAGCATCTTAACATAAACATAAAGATTATGTACTTGACACATTTTTTCCCATGAATACAAAAACAATGATTTTTAAAAATAAATACTTCTTTGATTCAGGGACGTTTTGCTACCTCAAGTGGAGGAATTTAAATATCTGAGAAGGAAGCAAGAGACTGACAGACTTCTGCAGTGATGCAGGGTGAAGAGAGAGCTGATCAGTGGTCACAAGTTCTGGGTAATGACTAAAAGAATGACACTGTGGATGCACACCTTGGACAGTAGTTTTCTCCGAAGGGTAGCTGGCCTCTCCCTTAGAGACAGGGTGAGGAGTTGATTTGTGAGGGAATCAGAGTAGAGCTGCTCCAAACAACTGAGGTTGTTCGGGGATCTGACTAGTACGCCTCCTAGGTGAGGTGTTCTGGGCATGTCCTACTGGGAGAAGGCCCCAGGTAACACGCTGGACATGCTGAAAAGATTGTATCTCTCAGCTGACCTGGGAACACCTGTGTTCCCCCTAAATGAGCTGGAGGAAGTGGCTGGGGGGAAGAGTCTGGGCTTCTCTGCTTAGGCTGCTGCCCTTACTACCCGGCCTCCGTTAAACAGCAGAAAATGAATGGATGGGTGACTTCTTTGATGATGTGGTTTTTCAGAGGTAATAAATGTTTCTGGTGTCTGTTCTTCCATAGATGTACTGGATATATTACAGTAGCAGATAATAAATTTAGAAGATATGACTTTTTTTTAACCAGATCAACTGTAATAATCTGTAGAGTGCTTCAGAGTCTAAAACATGTTTAAATACCCACAACTGAATTATCCTAATACCCACAACTGAAACAAGGAGGCTGACGTTCATCTGTGTTTGAACTGAGACACCGCCTGGTGTAATAACAGGGCTGCATGTCTCACCCTGGGTCCTAATGGCGTCCTGGGAGGTGTGAACCTTCGGCTTCTGATGCTGTTCAATCCTGGCCAAGGCTGCAGCTCCAGCCCTCTGGGCTCCTTCACTGGGGGCATGCCGATCGTGCTTGCCACTGGATCTACCCTGCACCACCTCAGGCTTGGCACTGTAGGGTTATTAGGAGAGAAACAGCACTATAAGAGGAGACGTGTTGTGGCTTCACAGTAGGAAGAAGACAGTGCTAAGCTAAGTAGCAACGACAACAGTACAAATACGTCAGAATCACAGCAGCTCTGCTTCCTGTTGAGAAGCAGGTTTGCTTAGTCCTTTATCTAAACAAGCTTGTGCAGGGATTAACTGTTAGTCAGGTTACCCTGAAATTATACAGTCGCCTCCCGCCGTGCTCAAGATTATATAACAGTTAGCCGTTTGACGCACAACCGTGAGAAAAACACACACAAATTAGCACTGTTGTGGTTAGCTTCAACACATGGGGAGACGGAAAAGCGGTACTCATTACTGACCAGCTGTCAGCTATGAGATAAGCCCGTTTAGCCGATGTTAAATAGCTATCTGTACGGCTAGCTTTGCTTAGCGCTGTAGCAGCTGAGAAAAGAAAAGTTTGTTATTTGCCTGGTGTCTTCCGTTAGTTTCTTCCCGGGTCCCGCGGATTTAAATTTGATGTCTTTCTTAATGTCATCGAAAAACTTCTTCATTTTCTGTAGCTGCACAAAAATCTGACCACCAGGGAAAAACAAACAGATGGGCAGCACCCAGCCTGGTTTTAGCGAGGAAGAGGAGGACCACAACAAAATTGTTTCAAATGAGAACAAACTGCTTCCGCCTCATCAGGAGAGACGGTCGCCCCCTCGTGGTTGAACTCAGAAGTGAAAGTCCAACCATTCCAGATCAGTGGTTCGTGTTTTACAAGGCAACTTTTTTATAATTGACCTTTTTTTTTTCTTTTGTTTGTTTACATGTACTTCCATGTTCTCAGAAATTTGTGCATATTACCCTAGTATTGACTGGCTCAAAGGTCAGCACAGAAATTGGTTTGTGTTGATTATCGTTTTAAAATTAAGTGTTTTAATCTTACAATTAGATTTAGAACTAGTCTATTAACAGACTATTGTGGCTATTTTTTCAGATCAATGAACTGAACTGAAATGAGTATACAGTATCAGCTGGGTGCTGCTGATAATCATCCAGTCTGACACCTGGCATTATCAGAGCAGCCCCCTCTAACTCTTTAGGTGTCTGAGGATTCTGGATTTGGGAGCCTGACAGGATCCTATTTGGAGCTGCTGTGTTGTCAGCCATGGACTCTGTCACCAAACAACAGTCGGGTTTTGTGCCAACGTTTCAGCAGCTGGATCATACAGCTCTCAAGGCTGCTGCTGAGAGCTGTATGAAATAAGCTATTCTTATTTCTGTTAATGATAAGAGACAATAATGATTTGCTGCTGACCCCTGCTGCCATCTCATTTCTGTAGCTATCTTTTGTGTGTGTGTGTGTGTGTGTGTGTGGGGGTGGGGGGGGTTCAATGTAAGTTTTTTTTTTAGGACGTGCATGAAATAATTAAAGGGTAATACATGCTTTCTCTTCAGATAAACACAATTCATATGCTAATTGTTAGAAAATGCATATAAACACACACACACAAGTGGAGATATGTACATTAGCTGGTTCATTGAAGCTGACTGCTCTGTCTCTACCTGTCTGATGGTTTACCTTTGATTACATTCATAAAGCTGTTAAAGACTATCAAAGACTGTTAAAAACAAGTAGAAATATTTTGCATTTTACATGATTTGAATACAATATTTATAGTGAAAAATCATGACAAGTAGTATGACATAAAGCGTGCATGATTCAAAACATGTCAGCAAATGCAGATATATCAGAAAAAGAAGTGCATTTTCATCTCTTTATTAAAGAATTAAAAGAAACTGTCAACATATCTCTTTGGGCTCAGTAGGCGAAGCCATAAAATTTATATAAATAAAATTTACAAAAATACAGTTAGTCGTTCATTTTGCTTCACATTTTCCAAAGCTGTCCAGAGGTGATAAGAGTCTTTGCTGATGTGGTGCAAAAAAACCGATTAGCTATATTTAAAATGCTGTACATGACTTGTTGCAATATAATCTGACAAGAAAATTTCAGACATGTTTCTCAAACATGATTTCAAGACAAAATAAAAGCTGTGATCAGTTTTTGGCAAGGGGACTTGTATATATCCTTCATTTATCCTGGTAAAAAGGGAAATTGACGTCAAAAATGTATTTTTCAAGAAAGATGTGCCCAAGAGGGCAGCAGAAATGGCAAGAAATGGTTATCTCAAGATATTTTAAGTGGCCAAAATAGAGTGCTGTGATTATAAAATAGGTAAAATCAAGAAAGGTTCTTGCAAAACAGGCCATGTCTTTATTTTATATATAACCTTTTCAGAAATCCTATTGACTACAGTCTATTTAACAATATAAGCAAATATATTACATAGATAGAAAACAGTTTTTGGCACAACACCAGACAGATTCTGGCTCCCGTGCCTTTTTTCCCCCACACTCCTAGCATAGAGTGATTAAATTTACAGGTGGCACATGAACGCATCTCTGACTTGGCTACACATACACACGCGCACACTGATGCCACGTCAAATGTGACGTAGCAGGAGGTGTATTCCGGGAGGGAGGCGTATAGTGACCAGTGCAAGCGAGTAGTCATCGATTGGCATTAATGATCTTACACCGGAGAGGAGTCTTTGTGAGAGGTAAGAGTTAAATATTTGATTTACTTCTATCTGCTGTGTGTACAGCGAGCCGAGCGGTTTCCCGCTCCTCAGTCGGGCGGATATTTGCTAACATGTGCCCGGCTGTAGCTTGACTGATGCGCAGACCGCGGCTAACTATCATATACAGTGACTGAAAATGTGGTTCACTAAATCTACGCGCTTCTTAGCAACAGTCTATGTTATTACACTGTGCTAACACTGGATTTATCTGTGCTCCGAGTCAACACAGCAGTCCCTGCTACCTCTTTACAGGCTCAACGTCGCGGTCATGCTGGAGACGTGAAGTTTAAAAGTTGTATGAACACTTTAACTATAAGTGATATATGAATATTGTGTATTACAGCTGTAGATAGTTCAGGGTGTGTGCCTGTGGTGTTAGTCGTCAGCATCCCATTGAAAAGCTCACTTACAGAGGAGGTTTCTTTGGTGTAAACCCTCTTAGAAAACATCGCGGGTTCATAATATCGCGTTGTGACACAGCTATTATTTTACTGTTGTAATTATCAATCATAATAAGCAAACATATTGGGTATAAAAGAGTCAGTATTCACACTGTGGTATAAGATGAAACTATCCTCGACCTTATCCTTTAGTGTTGTGATGACTTCCTGTCAAATGTGGGTGTGGAGTCAAACAAATAGGATAAGCATTCCAGCAGTGCTTGTTTTACCAACACTACAACTAGCACAGGGTTATAAGATACTCTTATCATGTTTCACTTTAGGCACATTGGCTATGTCATCAGTTTTTTTTTTTACTCCTAAATTTGTTTTTATATACACATACAGTTTCTTGGGAGCTCAAAATGAGCTTTTAGTGGTAACTGTGCCAATAAATATGACTGGTCCACATGAATTTTTTGGAAAGAGTCTGTGTTACCTTATCTAACAGATTATTTCTGCAATTTTTTGTCAATTTTACTTCAAAAAATGTATTTAAGGGTGAATAAAACCTCACTGTTTAAAAAAAGCTACAAGTATTTTTAATGAAGTCCTTGCGGAAGGCCAGATCTATATGTGGGAAAAACCCTGCAAATGTTTGGATATTGTAGTGTGACCTTTCTCTTATCATCTCTTTTTTTTATATTTACATAAAGGCCACCGGCTTATACAAAAACAACACGAGACCTGGGGCATTTTTTGCAGTTCTTTTTAAATAACATAATCTTTTTTTCCCACAGTTAATTAAAAGCACAGGTGATCATGGACCCAAACATCAGCGCACTCAGGCAGAAGCTGGCTGACGCCGGCCAGTCTCACCTCCTGCAGTTCTGGAACGAGCTGAGCCCTGAAGAACAGGCCGAGTTGACCCAAGAACTGGAGGGTATGGACTTTCAGGAGATCAACGGATTCTTCAAGAATGCCATGCAGACATCCAACAGCAGCAAACAAGGGAAGATGGACTGCCGCATGGAGCCGGTGCCCAGGGAGGTGCTGGGAAGTGTGACGAGAGACAGGGAGAGCGTCAAAGACTGGGAGTTGACAGGTGAAGTATATTCTCACCTATTTACTGCTTTTGACCTTTAAACTGTACTTACTCGGTATGCTGAGTGCTTTAAGGAAACAGAAAGCATTAGAATTGGGAGTATTTAGTTTTAATGAGAATATGTAAGCTATTATCACTTGTTAAACAAGATTCGCCTAGTTACTGCAAGCACATTTAACACAATGAAATCTTAACAGTGATGACCTGCAGGTAAGAGAGGAAAGCTTAACCGGTATCAGACTGGGAAGCTTAAGTGGATTAAAACATCACATGGGTAACCCAGCTGGATGAATAGTTGTTCTCATGGCAATATTTTTAAGTGTCCACATCCAGATGTTAGCTCACAGAAAAACAGCCCATTAGATCAAAACTTTTGCAAAAGCTTATTACAAAGTTCTAGTCATGCTGCGTCAGAAGCTCCATGTTTATCCATTGTGCGTTTCTGTGCAAGGGTTGACATTTGAGTAAGTTGCTGGCATTATTCATTATGTTTTGCGCAATCCCTCATGCTTCATTCTTCCTGGGGCTGTGTGACGATCTCGGTGGGCAGCAGAAACATCTGGTGTTGATTTGTGCTTGACGTAACTGGAGTTCCCTCTTGACCCTCAGTCATGAGCTCATTGTGATCTGTTGGGACCAAATCTGTGTTGCTGGGTGTGGGGTATGTGTCAAAGTTTATGGATTAACCCACTACATAAAACTTGCTTCCTGGCACCAACCAGTAGGAAGCGAGTTTCATATCGTGTCACGTTGCTGCAGTTTATGTAAGACAAACTGGAACCATTATAAACTATTGGTACATTGAACCATAGTAAAATCTTGAGTGGGGTTGTAAGATTTTCGCTCATATAATGTGTCACGTCCACAAGTACTCCAGAATCAGTCATAAAATGTTGCTAAACTGTTTGGATTAATGTTATCAGAACTGTTTTGTTAAGTTTATTATTATTCATCTACTAACCAGGCAATAAGAGGTCTGCAGAGATTAGATACTGTGCACTGTGTACCATCATATCAGTGTATAACACTAAATGCATGGCCCTGTCTTAAATAAACTACAGGACACATTTCTGCTACTATTTATGACCGTTGTGCTGTGTTGCCCTTTAGGTCTTCAGTGCATCTCTAAGAATAAAGTGGCAGTCTTACTGCTGGCAGGAGGCCAGGGAACCAGGCTGGGGGTCTCGTACCCCAAAGGCATGTACGACGTTGGGCTGCCGTCCCACAAAACCCTCTTTCAGATCCAGGCTGAGCGCATCTTGAAGCTGCAACAGCTGGCTGAGCAGACGCACAAAACCAAGTGCTGTATCCCCTGGTGAGACACGAGGTTTTCATGACTAAGGCATTTTAGTCGACTAAATCTACAGCTTGATTTGAGGAAAAATAAACAAGCCCGAGCAACCAAATAGTGCTATACTATTTATAATGTGAACTTCAGCTGTTTGTCCCAATTATGCTTGCATGATGATTAACTGGGTCAAGTCACTGTGTGAATCAAAGGAAACTCAGTCAAGGAAGCTGTGTTACTGGAAAAGCTTTAAGTCCCTGCAGAGCAGATCCAGCAGTTTATAGTTTTAAAATATGAAGGATCGAGATAAAAAGCAGGAAATAGAGTTGTGCATGTCAGATTTAAGGTAGTTGAAGGACATGTTAGAAATATCTTCATCAAGTTGTTACTTTTTATTGTCTGCTATAAACTTCAGTATTATACTGTTGGATCAAGCAACATCACCTTTGCTGTTAAGTTTTTAAGAGAGATGATGGAGATGTTTTCTGCAGCACTGCACGATTGTTAAATTGTTTAAAGTGCATAAGTGCTGCGTTCTTTCTGTGTTGCCTTCAGGTACATCATGACGAGTGGCAGGACAATGGAATCCACAAAGGATTTTTTCTCCAAACATAACTACTTTGGCTTGGACAAGAACAGCGTCGTCTTCTTTCAGCAGGGCATGCTGCCGGCCATGGACTACAACAGCAAGATCATCCTGGAGAGCAAAGGAAAGCTCTCCATGGCTCCCGGTATGTCCACACATATGCAGAAGTGACTTCTGGCTTAATTCACAGTGTTGCTCAGTGTGTGAGAAATGTGTCTGTGTTTGTGTTCTAGACGGTAATGGGGGTCTTTACAGAGCTCTCGGGAACCAGGGTATCCTGGATGACATGGAGAGGAGGGGGATTGAGTCCATCCATGTTTATTGTGTTGATAACATTTTGGTCAAAGTGGCTGACCCTGCCTTTGTTGGTTTCTGTGTGCAGAAGGGAGCGGACTGTGGAGCTAAGGTCGGTCATACCACCTATTTTTTCATTTTTTCTTCTTCTTCTTTCAGCTGCCCGCTTTAGGGGTCGCCACAGCAGCTCGTCTGCCTCCATCTTTGGTGAATTTCTTGTGGTAGCACCTTCCAAAGTTACTGACAAGGGCAGTAATTCCAAATGTTGGGTCCAACGAAGGTGTGATGCGGTGCTAATGCCATCATTTGGGGAGTGACACTATTATTTTTTCCTTGGGAATGTGTGGAACTAGCTGTATACTGGGCATGAGCAGTACTTATCCTCTTAAAGCCAAGTATATCATATGTGATACATGAGTTTTGGGGAGTTTTTGAGCCTCTAAATAAATCTCACAATGCATTTTTAAGCAACAAATAAAAAAAAAAAGCCAGATGTAGCAGTCATGATTCAAATTACAACTCATATATGCCAACTAATATTTAAATAATTAAAAAAAAATAGATTAAAAAATAGATTAAAGATTTAATAAACACTCACACACTTGTTTCATGGTTCGGGCTTTAAAGGGTGAAATGGAAAACAGCTAAATAGTGTCAGGATCAGCCATGAGGACCAAAACAACTGACCTCTTTTTGCATTTATGTTATGCATCTCCTGAATCAGGCCACATAAAAAGGCACGACATAACAAAAGATAAAGAACCGAGGAAGCAGTAAACATATTTTATTCCCCTCCTAAAGTTGCCTGAACACTGATAAGTCGCCTCGAAGCACTATAAAAGTAACACTGAATTGAATTCATAAATCTAAAGTTGACCTTTATCAGACCTGTTAGTATCAGTGATTGCAAGGAGGCGTGCACGCAAAGATTAAGACTCATTAAATAGGAATGGCACATACAGATGCGTCATGCAAATACTAAAGCGTGTAATTGACTTAGGTAATGTGTATGCCAATAGTCGAGTCATGTTTGTAGTATTTGATCCAGTCTGAGCAGTTAGTCTCGTTCTTCTTGAGCAACCATTTATCATGTATGACAGTTTCATACATGATAAAAAAAGTAAATGAAAGAACTCTGTCCGAACGACCCTGTGTGCTTACAATGTAAGAAACAAATGTGTAAAATTACCGAAAAGGTTCTGGTAGCTCATTGTGCAGACTTTTCTTTTTTATGAAACAAAAAGTTTCTGTTAATTCACAGAAACCTATTTTTTTATACTGTGGACCTGCTGTAAAAAACAGAAACCTGTATAGTACAAAGTGAAACAGAGGAAATTTGCTGTCACTTAATTATGTGGTACCCTGTGAGTAGGCACTGAGGAGGTCTTCATCAGCAGGAAAAACTGAAGACTTGTGAAAATACAGTCCCAAGTCCAAAATGTATGCCCTTCTTCACAGCTGCCCAGGGGGCCTAATTGGAGTATTAGCCAGGCCGATTCTGGCCCTTGGACCTTATGTTTGAAAACCCTGTTCTAGAAGGTCTGAAGGGTGACAAGCGTGGGATGTAATATATTGAAAGGTGGGGTCAGTTTAACCTGGCAGGTTCCAGATAGCTGCACCTTCCACAACTCACCACTGGGTGGAGTTGTAATCCACTTCTGCAGTCTTCTTTTGCACTAGACTTCGCTTTCTAGGAAATTTAGGAATGAGCCCAGAATCTTCTTTTGCCTACTATTATGGTCTTAGTTGATGGTGTGATGTGAAGATGCCACTTTTCCCACATATTTTGAAGCCTTCTTCTCTTGTGAAGTGTTAGTGATAACCACTGTTCCACTGTGCCACAAGTCTAAGTAATTAATTAGTAATGTGATTTACTATAAAAAGATAATCCCAAAGAAGCTTAGTGTTACAGAACTAAAGACATAAAGGAGTTCATCACTGAGCGAAAGACTGAGAAAATAGTTCACTGATTTATAAAATAATATTTTCACATATAGACTTGCAAAAGAATTTGAGCAGAATCTTTTTTGTGGTGATGTGAAAATTCAGTACTCACTGGCCAAGATCTGCTGCCGAGGAGGCTTTGTTTGAGATAAAAAGTTTAACATTTATTCTTCACCATCATTCATTCTTTGAAGATCCTGCAGACCTTGGTGCACAGATAGTTAGAGGGACATTTTTCTAAAATAACACCTACTGACGAGCTAAGCGATAAGAGTCCAGTACACCAGAGAGAGTGCAACCATCAGGAGACGCCTGTTTTTTTTTGGTTCATAACTAAAAGAAGAAGAAGGTCTTGCAGGCAGAAGACGTCCTGATCTCCTGCTTTAACAGTAAAATATGACTGATATATTTGTGACTAAGCTTTGCTGGCAGATCTTACTAATTAATTTTTAAACAAACCACATACTACTTCCAATACATCAAACTATGAAGTCAAGATTTCACTTTTTTTTAACTGTTTTTTGCACAAATTACGTGCTTCAGTGTGAGTTAGATAGCTAAAGAGTGCCTGAAGGTCTTGCTACTTTTTGATTTCCTCTAAGAAGTAGAAGCACTATGTATATTTTCCAGCTAACACAGAGCAGAGTGAACTAATTATTGTAATAAGATCACCCAGACCCTGCTTCTGTTTGAAAGTATGAGATGTGGGGTGGAGCAGCTATGGAAGAATCAGATCAGAGCGGGGTACCACCCTCTCATCGTAAATTACTAAGCTCCGCTAACAGTTCATGTGGCTTCACTAACCCCCCCTGCCAAACCCCTACCAGTTCACCATCCCCCCCTCAGGACCCTGTCATTAGTAACCGACAGATAGAAAGGGGGGAAGGATTTTTCATTCAGTGCAGACTCTTAACTTACTGGTTGTAAAATGGAGTGCACCGATTGCTTCATAGCACTTTCTTTTACTATTTTATTTCAGTTTTAGACTATTTCTGACTGTAAATAATTTACAGATAATTTGACTCATAAGGGGACAACAGGGAAAATATTTTGTAGTTTTTATATGGAAAACATTGCTATTTCTAAATGTAGCACAATTAAAGTGTACCGATCTGTGGATTTTATTGTATAAATAGTTAAAGTAGAGAGTTTTTAGCATTTTACAGTTGCTTATTTTTATTCTTGAACTTAACTAGAGTAGCTTTGCATTATTCATGTTAAAATAATCCTTTTTTAATACCATACCAATACCATACCACATTGTTTCCCAGGTGGTGGAGAAAACAAACCCGACAGAAGCAGTAGGCGTTGTCTGCAAGGTGGATGGTCGTTACCAGGTGGTGGAGTACAGCGAGATCACCCTGGCAACTGCTGAGAAGCGGGACGCCGATGGTCGACTGATGTTCAACGCAGGAAACGTGGCCAATCATTTCTTCAGTTTCTCCTTCCTCAGAGACATAGTGCAGTAAGGCAAAACTATAAACACCGTTATCATTACGTTTCAGATTCTTTCAGCTTTACATCATGGTAATGAGACATTTTTTCCCCGTTTTCACATTAGGAAATACGAGCCCCAGCTGCAGCACCACGTGGCCCAGAAGAAGATCCCATATGTGGATGCTCAGGGTCAACTAATCAAACCAGAGAAACCAAACGGCATCAAAATGGAAAAGTTTGTCTTTGACATCTTCCAGTTTGCCAAGTGAGTGACGGTGCATTTTTTTCATATATGGCATAGAAAATATGAATGTGTGTGTGCATGCCAGTACCAGTAAACTAAATCTTGCCTCATACTAACCCCACCTCCCCCTCCTTTTGAGAGGTGACTGGTTTCCATATATTTGGGGCTCTGGTTCTACTGGTCCTTGATCTTTTTCTTTCGTGCAAGGACTGTCTTCTTTTTCCAGCCCTGATTTCTGCCCTCCAGTCGTGCCATTTCTCCAAGGTCTGGTCCAGCAGACTAAGCTTGCCAAATTCTCCACAGGAGGATGGAAGTTTATGAGCGGTTCCACATCCTTTAGTGTTACATGACATCAGCACTGAATCACATCACTACTAATAGAACTTTATATTTAATGAAAGTATTCCTGTAACAGTTAACTGATGGAAAATCAGGGACACCATATCAAGCTTACTTCAAAGTTTGTGAAGATGTATTTTTAAAGTAAGGAAAGCTCTATTTTTGATGCTGCTTAGGACATGGATTAGGAAAATCCGAATACTTTGACTCAAGTCTTCAGTTTTTAATGTGGTCTGGTCTGTTGTCTTATGACCTGTCTTAGAGCCATTTGGTCCATAAAAATAAACAAAACGTAACTTATTTCAGTTTGCTGGATTTCCTCTGCAGAAGCATTTTTATGTGTTCCTCTGGACTACCTTCAGTGTGGCTACTATTTTTATATCGCTCCATGGAAATCATGCACAATCTGAAAACACAGTGAAACCACTCCAAGCATAAAAAGAAGGATGCCATTTTTGTTTTTATTTGTTGCGGTTTAATTTCCTGTTGAGTGACTAATTAACCTGCTAATTTTTCCAGCTCTGCATTTCTACCAGTCCCTGGCAGCTGCTCCGTTGTCATGCCAGTCTTCGGTTTGCCTGTGTGCTGATGGGATGTCTGTGTTTCTAACAGGAAATTTGTTGTGTATGAGGTGCTCCGAGAGGACGAGTTCTCCCCGCTGAAGAACGCAGACACTCAGGACGGAAAGGACACACCCACCACAGCCCGACACGCCCTCATGTCCCTCCACCACCGCTGGGTGCTCAACGCTGGGGGACACTTCATTGACGAGAACGGCAGACGTGTACCCGCCATACCCAGGTGACCACAGCATGTCATGTCACTTTACAAAGAGCATACATAATAATGAGATCTTTGTGGTTATTCCCATCCCCTCGACACTTTGCACACGGTGGACAAACTGTATGCACTGACCTTTTTGTTTGTGTACAAACTGTATGCACTGGACTTTTTGTTTGTTTTGTAGACATCATATTCTTTTAGCTTCACACTCTCACTCCCCCTTCTCTCATGCTTGGTCTTGCTCCTGTGTGTCCCGTGCAATGTTTCCAGAGACGGAGCAGCAGGCAGTGTCACAGATGATGGCAAGAGAAAGTAATTATCCCTCTGCAGTACTGAGTGCATGGTGATGGGGTTTTGGCTTTCTTACCCTCTCGCTCAGACGTGTTAACACTGTGTAATATTACTTCTGATCCTTGACATCCCTTTCCTTCATTTCCACTGAGAGGAAAAGAGTCTGTAGAGGCCCTGCCAGTCGGCGGCCTTCTTTCAGTCTCTTTATGCTCAGTCGGGATGCAGGAAATGACATCGAGGATCAGTGAAGTCACCTGAAAACATGGTCTTCTTCCAAACCTTGGTTAAATCATCTACTATCATGTCGACCTGTAATATATTGCATGCTGGGTAAAGGGAGACAGTTACACTCTCTGGCAAAAAACAACTAGACTTCAGATGAGCACACACCTGTTGGTTTCTCTACCAAATAGTTATGTGGTCAGCTTCATCGCTTGCTAGTTTGCCTTTAAGTTTAAATCCACCTGCTTGTTTTTCCAGACAGAATTAAATGGGCATGTGCTTCACAAACTCTTTCGGCACCACAAATGTTTCCAACACTCTTAAAGGGCGTGCTTCTTTCTCAATCATTCAGCTTTTCCATCAGGCAGCTGCTCAGCAAAACACCTGAAACACCTGATGTCTGATTAGTGATTTTTTTCTCTGTAATCATCATCTAGAAATTAACACGTTGAGTGACGGCAGTCTCGCACAACGTTCCTGTCATTCGTCTGTTTTCTTCTAGCGGACTTCTATTACGAGTCAAAGGACTAATCACTTGTTGTGATGAAGCGCTGATTCTCTTTGTTCTCTAATCACAAGCTGCAGTAGAAGAACAGCTGTGTCAAGGAGTCCTAGCAGCTGTCTTTTCAGCTACAATTGCTTTTCTTCTTCCACGAGACAGTCACTCATTTGCTTTCTGTTTTTGTCCTGTGATCCTCTCCGAATTTGTCTTTCCACCGCAGCCTGAAGGATGGAACGGACCTGCCGATCAAATGCGAGATCTCCCCACTGGTGTCGTACGGGGGAGAGGTAAGAACGCGTTGTACTAAATAAAAATCCAGATGTTATTCTTCTCCACGAATACTCAGTAAAATACTAACAATGTCCTGATGGTGTCTGTACTTCAAGGGTCTTGAGGAGCTGGTGAAGGGAAAAGAGTTTCAACCAACTCTGACGATCGATAAGGAAGGAGTCCACCAGCTGGTGAAGAATGGGGTGTAATGACTGAACGGGAGAATGCGAGGAAGGAAACGGCCCAACTTCCCTTTATCTCTCATTGTATGGGAAGAGAAACTGTGATGTCATCGCTGTGCAATAACAAATATCACACACATGTGTTCAAGAAAGAAGCTGTCCTGTCCAAAATGAATGAATGAACAACATGAAGTTTACTTTTTAGCACCAGGCTTTCCTTTTGCTTTGTAACTTTTTTTCTTCTTCTTTTTTTTCCTTGAACAACACTTGAACACAGCAAGATATGGAGTACGAAAATCCTGTCATACTGACAGGTCGAAGCAGGTGCATCTATTTATTTTGCTTATGAGACTTATTTTTATATGTACTGATAGATTCTCTATAGGTGGAAATGGCCATCTACTTGTTTTACCTGGTGATTTTTTATGCAACAGCTGATTCAGATGAAATGATCACACAGATGTTTCCTACAATCAAATACGGTACATGGTCTGGGCTGTGGGGGGTATTTATAATAATTGCTTCTTCTCTGCTTGTAATCAGTGAAGACTGGATGTTATTCAGCTTTAAGAGACGCTATGGCTCATCTTTATTAAATACATTTTCCTACTTGGAAAGCATTGTCTTTGTGTCTGTTTAATTATTCAAATGGTGTTAACATATTTTTTTGTCATATCTTTGCTCGCCGGTGTCTGCGAGGTGAATCACAATTTCCAGCAGATGGTTTATGTTCAAGATGGTTTCGAGGATGCAACGCTGCTGCAGCTATTCAGGGCATTTTTCTTTGTGGCTCCTTTCTGACTCACTTTCTTTCTCTCCTGCTCCATAACGGCGCTGTGAAAGACTAAAGAACGTCTCTTATAACGTCTATGGAAAGTCAGCCTGACATGTAGCTAAGCGGAAAAACTCTTTAATGGCATTTTAATCAATTTAATCCTTTTACATATTTCATACACTTTACCTGTTCTAGTGAGAGTTCATAGTCGGCAGATAACAGATATGTGACATTGTTACTGGGTACAACACGCTCATGATGCTAGTATTTACAAGTGTTCAAAGTTTGCTCAAAAAATCAAATATTAACTATGAATATTAATATTCACAGTCAAACTTATTAGTTTTAAAAAATCATGTGCGAACCAAAAATGAAAAAATACAAATAAATAATACTTAAAAAAATCTAATTAAAGAAACAAAAAACAATTACTGTTGTAGTGGTTGTAGACGGGAGGCAGAGCTGGAGGTGAGGAGCCGCAGATTTGTTCCTTGTTCCAACACACCTGAATCAAATGAATGGCTTGTTACCAAGCCTTTGCCAAACTTCATGGCATGCTGAAGAAGTAATTCAGCCATCTGATTCAGGTGTGTTGGAGTAGGTATGCATCTAAAAGCTGCAGGACAGTAGCTCTCGAGGACTGGAGTTGGACACCCCTGATGTAAAGCTTTCATTAGGAGTGACCAGGATGGACAAGATTAGAAGTGCACCAGAGGGACAGCTCAGGTTGAGCTGTTTGGAGGCAAGACTGAGATGGTTTGGACATGTGCAGAGGACGGATAGTGGATATACTGGACAAAGGATGTTGAAGTTGGAGCTGCCTGGCAAATGGAAGATAGAGTGTGTTCATGATGTAATGAAGGAGGAGATGCAGAGTGTTGGTGTGACAGGAGGGTGTTAGTGATAGTGGGAGATGGGGGAAGATGATCCCCTGTGGGAACCCCTAAAGGAAGTAGCTCAATTCAATTTTATTTAAACAGCGCCCAATCACAACAACAGTCGCCTCAAGGAGCTTTATATTGTACAGTAGATCCTACAATAATAGATACAGAGAAAAACCCAACAATCATATGACCCCCTATGAGCAAGCACTTTGGCGACAGTGGGAAGGAAAAACTCCCTTTTAACAGGAAGAAACCTCCCGAAAGAAGAAAAAGAAGTGACTCAAGCAGAACGTTTTTATCATCATCGGGGTTAACTTGTTGAAGGCCTATTTGCTGGCATATCAGACTGTAAAAGTCATGAGCCAAAGACCAAACCCTCCTTTATCCTCTCTGACTGACTCCAATACTGACAATAATTTACAAAAGAATTTAATGTTCTCTTCCTAATGACTTAAAATAAGAGACTGAGTACATAAACTCATGAGTGAGGTGTTTAACGAGGGCTGTTTTCCAATGCACGATCTGATATCCCCATGTTGGTGTTGTTCCCGGATCATCAAAGCTAATGTTTGTCCAGGTTTAACACTGCAATCCTAACTATAGCCCCGTAACCCTAACCCTAACCAAGATCACATCTTAGCCCCCAACCCGAACCACTCCTTTTCTTGAATGTTTTGCTGAGTGGACACGGGCAAGTTTTTTTTTCTACAAGCAAAACTATGACATCATAAAAATGTGATTGGTTACTTGCGATGCTGAAACTAGGTCAAAATGAATTATGATGATTCAGAAACAACACTAACACAGGGATATCAGATACACCTTTACACAACTGGAAATCTCTTTGTAACTGCAGTTGTTGCCCCTGCAGGCCATTAGAAAGAACTGGAAAGCTTTAAGAGACTTGACAAATGCCTAAACAGAATATTAAACTGGGGAATACAGAGTAGGACAGTGGGAGCTGTGGTAAAACACTTGCAAAAGCAGCAGAAAAACTATCTCCAAGCAAGTAAAAAGTAAAATCCTAGGGTTCCAATAAATTTCCACTGGCCATTGGTGTCACTTCACTGCAGGCCAATATGGCTTCCTCATCAGCAAAGCAAGCAGCTTTGCATGTAAATAAGTCAGAAAAGCTCTTAGTCACCATGTCTAACAGATGAAAACTTCATTGTTTTTATAGAGATCAGGTCATAGAGTTCAGACCACATCAGCAGCAAAACACACAGAGTACAACGTAATAAGAAGACGACCTCTCTCTGACGCCTGACTCACACTTTTCATGGATCTGGTTTGACTATTGAGGTTATGACAAACTGCTGTGTTAGTGCCACTGAGTTCAATAAAAGAGTAGCTTCTTCTGCAGTTTTTAAACCTAAAGTAAGCTTGTTTTTAACATTAGTGATGAAACGATGAACCTTAAGTTATATGAATTTGACATAAAGCAAGTGACAGCGACACCACCGCAAATACTACCTTCAGTTATGGCTGCTTCGTCCTGTAGCTGTCAAAAGAAAGGTTCCTTTCAGGAGGAAGAAAGCTTTTTGATTGAGCTTTGGATTTTTTTGTGTCCTTAATTGAAACCTTATGTGTGGCATGTGGAATTCTGGGACGTTGGCAAACTCCCAGGAATCCACAGAATGTGATTTTTTTTCTGCCTCCCTCCCTCTCTCGCTCTCTCTCTCTCTTACTCTGTTTCTCTTCTCTCCCTCTTTTTTTCCCTATGTGCAGGGGTGTCTTACATCAGCCCAGTGAGTCCTGGTGAAGGCAACTGACGGAGAGAGAGTGAGCGAGCAACAGCGAGCAAGGTTTGGACTGTTACATCCAGCCGCCTGCGTCTCACTGGAATAATCTAAAACCATCAGTGAACAAATGGTTTGAAACGAAAAAAAACCAAACCCTCTTAGAAGTAAGTCACTCATTTCTTTGACTTTAAAAAAAAAAAAAAACTTTATCAAGCCTTCTTTTTTATTCTCTATGTTAGGACGGTTAAGACTGATCAGCTTTCTTGGATCTCTCCTTGAATTATTTCCTCTTGGGAGGCCTGTTTGCACACACGATCCAGACTTCTGTGTACTTTTGTGACTGAAGCAGCTTCTGTTTGCATGGCAGACGGAAAGAGTGGACAGCAGAACAGAGCGATGCGGTGCCGCATTCAGACTCCTGTCTGCTCTGCAGTGGATGCAGCTGTTTTCAACAGAAGCTATTACTTACCGTTTGGCTTTGCTGCGGTTGACTTCAAATGTGATTGAGGCCCATTCCTTCTTTTCACTCCCAAAAATCTTTTTATTTCTAATGGAAATTAAAATTGAAAGAAAGAATATAAATGATGCAAACTTCTCTTTGTAGGCTAAGATCTTCAGATGTGGAGTATTTTTTATTCTCTATGTGCTTACTGTAACTTTAAAACAACACACGTCTACTGTTGACTGACTTAAATATAATTCTGGAGTTTGTTGCGGCAGCATTGACTCCATCATACAAACCCCTCTCTTCTGTGCAGAATGACTGTGCGTATTATTTTTATGGGCATAACTAATGAAAAACTGATGTGACCTCTTTTCTACTGCTGTGCATCAAGCTCACACATATTTTGTGTGTTTTTTTGTGGCCTGGAAGTTTTGGAAAACTAAAACAACTGACTCATTTCATGCTGCTTAGATCCTCTCTGTGGTCACCTGATGAAATGTTGAAATTTGAAGTTGCAGCTTTTTAAAAAACTGCCTTTGTGTCACTGAGGTGATGTGTGTTCTTCGGTGTAGGTGTTGCGTAGGTGGTATGTAGGTATCATCCTGCGGTATGTGGGTAATAGATGTTCACACAGAGGTCCCTTTTCTGCTTTGCCGAAGAGCGCAGGATATGGACTATGAGCTCAGAGCTTTGACATTTGAACCACGCTGCCCAGCTGAGGTGAACAGTCATGAGAGGTGGCTCTGATCAATGGAATAATTGTTAGAGGAAGGTCACGCTGATACTCAGGTATGCGTATGTAGTCTGGGTCTAATATGTGGATGGATTTCTTTTCTGGACACGCACTTTCATTCCAGTAATGCAAAAACCTGATGCTGACCCCAGTGGCTTCATAATATCTGAAGTGATATGACAAAAAAAATGCCCAATTTTATTGGAGCTGGTTGTTGAGACACTGTTGATGGCACAGGGCTGTGACTTCTGTGCAGGACTGTAATTGCTTACGCTATCTCTGCTCTGAGATCAGACACTTTCTCTGCGAGGACCAAATAAGTAATAGAAGTAGGAACAGACAAAAGAAAGCAATAAGTCAGATTTCACAACATCACCGCAAATTAAGTCCAGGAATGTACTGATTACAACAAACTGGGGGTTTATTGCAGTGTAAGAATATACGGGTGTGGCTTTTTCCTTTAAGCTCTCTTTGTTGTGTCTCTGCTTGGCGTGTTATTGTGTTAATAGGAAACCATCTTTATCATAATAATTGAGTTCTTTGGCAAAGCAGAATTAACAGAAGTTATTTCCTATTACATTTTAATATATGAAACACTTGTGGTTGATGCAAGAGGGGAGTGGACCCATATATTTTATTTGCTCAGACTGTTGGTTTATGCACATGCCATCACTCTGTTCTCCATATATGTCTGTATCTGATGAGCAGCAGTGTGCAGATGCATATAGGCACACACCCCGATAGAGAGAATAAAAGAAGCAACAGGAGGAATTATGCATTTTTCCTGCACGTCCTTTCAATTAGCAACCCTTCTGTCTTGAGCGTCGACGCTGACTGACATCCTCACATACAGACCCAAATCACACACCACAGCAAAGGTTGTAATTTCAACCCTACTTTCAAAACACTGCACTAGAGGCACCCGGTGCTTACTTAGCTTAGCAGTAACCCGACACTGACCTTGTTTGATTGGAAGTGTTTTCAAATCAATGCCTCTGGCAGGAGAAAACCAGCTGTGCACTCGTTAGCTGAGGTGCATGCTGTAATTTGGTATAAATAGATCCATTTCAGGGAACATCATGGCTAAAATACTGTGCTGTTGACTTTGTAATCCCACATGTGCTTGAACTTCGACCCTGCCCAAACCACCACCCAGATCATCACCTTTCTTTTCAGGGGCATTACGCAACGTGTAACCCAGAGAAGTCTACCTTTGTCCTTCTAATTTCTGAGTATGTCTAATTGGTGTTTCTCTGAAAACTATATGTTGATTTTTCTTCAGTCATGGAAAACACATATTTAATTTCAGCTGTAGAATAATTATTAAGCTCGCTGCTTTCGTCCAGAGAGAGCTTATTCCCGATGTGTATCATGAAAGCTAGGTAATTATAAAGGAGCCAAGCTAGAGGTGCTCATTAACACAAAGCAGTCAGAAATCCTCCTCTCTCTGTTTGCACATGTGTCCTCAGCTGTCCTCCTTCTCCTGTTTACATGTGGCAGTCTTTTCTTGTTTGTTTGTTTGTCTGATGCTCATTATCCATCTCTTCACCTCAGTTCTCTCATGCCTTCCCTAATTACAGAGTGTCAGGGACACTCTGAGGCAATATCTCAACATGAGATAAACCTCATGACTCGCTGCAGCCTGCTGCTGCTGGGTACAAATGACAGTCTTGGCTTTGAATGAGTTGTCACTGCTGAGTTGTCACTGCATGGACAACGATGGCCTTTTTTTCTGGAACCACTGCTATCTGCTCTGCTGTATTGACTTGTTTTTTTTTTGGATCATGTTACAAAAATACAAAAGAATTTATTGAAATCATTCTGTTTTAATTAGTGACCTTTTGGACAAGAATGCACTTTAAGTTTGAAAGTGGGTGGCAGTGAATGTATTTTATGTATATTATTCACTTCAGTTGCAGTCACTGATATTTGTGAGTCAGTGTGCTGTTTAAATTTAAGACAGCCCCAACTGCCACAGTCAAATGGCTTCAATGCACAAGTGCTCTTGAGCTGGGCGCCGTGTGGCGGATAGAGCTCTGCTTTAACGGGGGAGATGGAAATTGGCGTGAGATGCTGTTTTTCCAATCTGACAGTGTAGCTGTAAAGTTCAGGGCCTGCATATTCAATCAAACTGGATCTCCACTCATAGATTTTGGGCTACTCTCCTTACATAACAAACACAGCCTTTAGCTGCACAATATTCACAATGAACAGTTTGTGCCTTTGTCGAAATATTTTGGTGGATTTTGCAGGTGAAACTCTGTGCCCGGTCTGCCTGAGGGTGCTTAAAATGATGCTTCAGTCTCTCCTGCAGGTTCTCACATTCTTTCTCCCTTTTTACAGCCTTTTTTTTTACAAGCACCTGTACGCTGGCTTGAACAGTTCATGTCCTCAGGCAAGTTACAGTCTCCAGTGGCACCATCGCTGGCGTACTCCAACAGGTGTGCTCCTGGCTGAGAGCTTTGTATACAGTTATGCTGTAAAAGAAAAAACCCAAGCATTTAGCTTTGCTTTATTACATAGTGTATTGGTGGGACAACCGCCTTACACAGCCTTTAAGCCATCATGTCAGCAAGCAGTACTGAGACAGAATCCAGACAGTTTTTCTGTGTAGATTTTCAATCATCTGAATAACGGTAATGGACCGAAAAGAGATCTGGTTGCTTTATGCTTTGAACCACTTACTCCAGCTCTGTGGAGTTTGACTACTGGCTTTTTTAATAGAGAAATTTCTGTGAAGCATAAAATAAAGTGAAATATGACAGTATGTCACAAAGCTGCGTGTGATATGGAGTTT
The DNA here is from genome assembly GCF_013358895.1 of Oreochromis aureus. NCBI lineage: Eukaryota > Metazoa > Chordata > Actinopteri > Cichliformes > Cichlidae > Oreochromis > Oreochromis aureus. Next base: position 40,178,277 of record NC_052963.1, on the reverse strand, counting down.
CTTCTACAGCGCTTTGTGACCGCTGTTCCAGGATATAAATAAATAAATAAATAAAACAGCTTTGTGACTCATTAATTAACCCCCCCCCAAAAAAGACGCCCCGACACAACATGTGATACAGAATATTTCCCCTGCACAGCTTTTTAAAGGAAACAAACAACACAAATGCAACAAAAAACAGCAGTGAAGGACCTTTGCTTTTCAGCTTTGGGTTTCACGTTACTGTAAAACTATTGCTTAGGAAGCGGAATCTTGTATTCATCCACAGTATCGCAGAGCAGCATTTACAGTCTGCCGTGTCACATTTGCATACGTGGTGTAAGATATCCCACATTTAAGCAACTAAGGACTTCTCCCCTCATGTCACAACATTTTATGTGGACAATAGAGGATTGTTTTCCGTGGCGTTTTTCTTTTCCAGTCACAATAATTTAATTATGTGCATGTGTGTGTGTGTGGGCCTTCTTCCATGCATGTCCCTGCTCCTCATTCTAAGATTTTACGGCTGTGTGTTTACATGGCTCAACCTGGGTCTGGTTGTGAAATACAATTCGGATTCCACACTTTCCCATAAAAATAAAATATCAGTGATGCTATATTACAGCCTTAAGGGAGAAACAAGAGGATATAATAGAAAGCACATGTGGATGGTTATGGTGCATAGCATACGGGTGCACTGAATAGCAATCAGACCCGGCACGATCAGTGCACATAAACACACTCGCACTAGTACATGTGCTCTATGCAGGGCGTGGCTCTCGGTGCAAAAGTGTTTCTTATTATCTTATTACCAATTCGGTAATCATGCTCATAATTTTTCTACCACGTGTCGTGGCATTAACACAGAAAACAAAAATGAGGGGAAAAGTAAAGATAAGAAAAATAATGGTTGACTTATAAGCATTTTCTTATTTTCTGTCTTATATATTTATTAACTCATATTAAATCTGACCAAACTTAATAATAGATAATGAGATCAGCATATGTGGAAGTAATCCTTATGAGCCCAAATCTTGGGCTTCAGACTTGGTTTCAGTCTACTATTGATACCAGTTGATACCATTTGAACAATAGAAGTGCTTTAAAGACAGGCTCCATTACATTCCAGGTCTCCAACAAAACCCAGTTTAAAAATACAAGCTAGCTGAGAGAGGTGTTTTATTGTTTTATTCATAAGATCTCAATGATTTAGTGGCCATTAAAATGTGTTCAGATTTGGCAAACTGATAATGATTCATCTCCAAAATCAAGATATGCCACTTTGCCTTATGTTAGTGGGCTTAGTATTAGCATAAGATTAAGCTCCATCCTTCCTGTGCTTCTTAAATCAAGAGCCTTTGTGCAGTCAGTTGGGACAAGGAGCGATATCTAGGAAGCAGAGTAAAATATGAGCAAATGGAAAAGCAAGAATTGAGCGGTGACATTATAATGTGTTTACCCTGGAAATTAACCTGTCATGCAGTTATTTTTATTTTCTAAAAGCACTGTAGTTAAATTTCGTATTTTAATCAACGTGAAGTTATACAGTTTGACAGAAATTATGGCCTGTGTTTTAGTGTTGTGATTATAAAACAGAAGATATAATTTTCTAAGTGCCTCCCTAGCCTCAGGCCTTTGTGCTTTCCTTCTCCCCCTCCTCTTCTGTCTGGCCACTGATATTGGCAGGACAGTTTTTGGTGCCTGGATGGTGAAATTCTCAGTCTTTCTCAACCGTGCCAGCCTCGCCTGGCTGCTTCCTGTCGTGCGAGGGATCCTGTAAAACCTCAGATGTTGATGCTGCTGTGTGTTTGTGTTTGTATGCGAGAGAGGCAGGGAGTAGAGCCAGGTAAACCTGTGTGTTGACTCTACAGTTTTTCCCAGGCTGCAGGCCCTGGTGGTACACCAGTGTTACTCTGTGTGCTTTGCCCGTTACTCCCGAGCAAATTAAATTATTTACACAAACATATAAAGCCTGGGAAAACAAAATAAAATCCCTGTGCTTTTTTTTTTCTTTGGCAATGTGAGTGCTCTGTAGGAGGACTTTGCAATCAGTGCATGAGCGCCTGTGAGACTACTAAACTGGTGTGCCTTGATATTTAGGTTGAATATTCCTGTGAATTGTCCAGACTCATCAGTTTACCTCCAAGGTATTTAAGACGTCCTTCAGGTTAAAAAATGTGTGTGCTCTGCGTGTGTTTCTTTCTGCGGCCTTGTGGGTTTCTGAGTGGAATATCTGTCCTTCACCACTTCCTGAACTAGCCAAGAGAGACCTGATATCGACCCCAGAAACAGAAATTCGAGCAAACAGTTATTCCATTCAGGAACGTTCTGCTCCAGCTACATAATAAACTCTGCTTGCTGCTGATCACCATTTGGTTTATAACAACCTGTTTTCAATCAAAGGCTAGAGTCCAATCACAGAGGCTGAAAGTCATTAGTTCTAAAATACATATTGTATGTTAGGACAGACATTAACTCTGAATAGCTTTGGCTATAGATGTTGTCCTGAGTGGGGGACTAGCATGTAAGATTTTGTGTAAAATGTAAAGTAACCCAAAAACTCCCAGTGCACGCAGAAACATCTAAAGCACATTTTCTATCATATTTGAGTCTTGGTAAGACAGTATGTATAAATAGCTGTTATGCTGGACTGTATTGTAAGTCAAGAGGAAAATAACAATTCATTATTGGTGCCAAAGTATTGCATTTAAATCTGTTTTGAGGACATCCAGCTCTTTTGTGGATTAATTTGGTGTTGGAATAATCGGGAAAAAAATGGTTCCCGGCTGGAAAAAGTTCACCAAAACACCCCCTCAAGTTGGAACAACAACTTTTCCAAGTTCTGCACATGATTTGCCGAGTTCTTGACGTCATAAAAGCACACACACGGAGTATGAAAGGAAATGTTTCGTTGGCTATAGCAACTTTTGGTCAATAGTGGAAATTCACATATTGCAGACCACTTATATAGTATCATTTGATTTGTGGTAGTGTATTAGATTGTAACATTACTTGCCATCCATCTACACTGTCTGAGACTAGCTAGAAAGCTTATTATCAATGAATACATAAAAAATTCAAGTAAAACAGTATTTTGTGTTTTATATGCAAGAAACAGTTCCTCATTGTAGCATCCATGTTATTTCCATTTTCTGACTTAAAGCACTTGAACACAACGTCAGAAGAATAACTTTCTGACTCTGGAAATTCATCCTTCTGAAGAGCTTGTGAACGCACAGTTCAGTAGGAATATACTGCAAGTATCTACTTAGCTTAGCATAGGATAAACACTCAAGACTGGAGAGTTAAATAGCCTTTTTCTGGCCTGCTAGCACCTATTTTTCACACTTATAAAGACATCTGTACAAATAAAAAAAAACCAGTGCAAGTTTTTAATCTAAGCTAATATAACCAGTGGCTGACAGCAGCTTTTTGTAAAGAGACACACAGTAGAAAAGTATTTATCGTCTAATCTTTGCAGGAAGGGAAAATAACATAGCTCCCAAGATGTCAAAGTATTCTTTTCACCAGGAGGACTAACTTACAGACCCATGAGGGGCTGAACATGCAAGCCTGGGTCTCAGCCGACCTGAGGGTGAGGCCCCTCACGGTCACGGTTTCCTGCACAGTGATCATGTATGTAAATTTAACACTTGAATGATGTGGAATTATAACAAGTTTCTCCATAAACAATCAGAGTTTCACTAATATTGACAGATGAGTTTAACTTCAGCTGAAAATCGAGTTCTTGCCTGATATTGTGACTGAAGATAGAGCACTCCATTATGAGATTTAACATATTATGTTTGCAGTCTTAGGGGAGGCACACAGATGTATTTAAAAGAAGAAATTTCCATGCTTTCTGTTTTTTAAATGCTAAATAGTTATGTCTATGGCAGCATATGAAACCAGAAAAAAGGCCATCCTCAGGGACTCTTCATCCCACCGATGGCTAAACATATTTCACTCAGAGAAAGAGGAAACTTTTGGAGTAGGAATACAGTAAATGAGGCCAATTTTCCTTTTGAGGTATTGCCTCGGCATTTATAACTTATAGTCTGGAGATACAGCTCGGTAAGGTGGAACTGATGTGAAACTCACCACTCTGTTATGTCTCTTGTCACTCTTGACAATTATAAACTAGTGAAGTCATATATTTGACTTTTTTCCTAACTTTTGTGGCCTCGTTGGACTATATTTTTATTATAGATTTGTATGCTTTTACAGAATAACCTGTAACAGGAAAGTTCCCGCGGACACATTGAAATGTGTCATGCCTGCTACTCTAAAGTCTTTTGTTTTGATTGCTTTATACACTTTCTGCTTAGGTTTATTTTTTGTTCTTTTTCTGAAAGCTTTTGGAAGTGTCCGTAGTTTATTTTCAGAAATGTGAGCCTTGAGTGGGCCTTGCACCGGTATAGACTTGTGTGAAGGTTAGCTGTCTTAAAAGATAGGCCATCAGAGGTGTAGACTCTCTCATGTCCAGTTGAATTTAAAACGTGAGGCTGTGTGAGGGTGACACAGATACTTTGATATGCCCAAGTCAGCAATTTAACATGTTCAAAGTGAGAAAGTTATAAGGCAAGAAGGATCAGAAATACAGTACCAGACTACAAACTGTATATCAAAGATGTATGCTCCTTCCAAAAGTGTGAAAGCGTCTTAAACTTACCTTTTTGTGGCCATGTTGAGAAAATACACTGGATTATAGATCTAAGAAAAATCGTCCTAGACCTTATTAAAAACATTTCTAACAAGTTTAACACTTCATAATAATATTTTCCTAAGAAAACAGCCCCTAATTGGGTAAAAAGGTATATCCAAAAGCACACCTTTGTATATGGAGTCCACTTTGTGTTTGGCAAGGTGCCTTACCCCTCAGTTTCCCAGTCAGACCCGCCTCTCAGTCGTCAGTGTGGTTGCAGCAAATTGGCAAAAACGATCACCCTGACAGTTCATAACAGGATTTCATTAACTAATGGGTGATGTAATGGTGGCTACGTCCATCTTTTGCATATAACCGATCCCAAAGCGAGGCCTCTGGACATCACTTTAAGAACTACACCATGACAACAACCGTAAAACACGATCGTTATAATTCATCTTGCTTTCCTCCTTCCTCAGAGCTCCGTTTATGTGTTGACATGTCTTCTATGGAATCATCGCCCTTTTTCATCCAACACCTCTTTTGTGCTTCCATCCTCACCTCGTTTCTCCCCTCCCGTGGCTCTCAGTCTCCCTGTTTACACTGGATTGCATGTTGTGAAAAATGCAGGCCAAATTTGGACCCGGTTTACCTGGGCGCCATCGTCACAGTAGAGAGCAGACTTTACCTCAGATCAGTGACATCCAAACCAAACTCTGCCTGCTAGTGTTGAAGGATTGTTTAATTAGCAGGAAAATGGCAGACATATTGTACCTGGAAGGGGACACTATTTCCATTTTCACCTCAGTTAGAGAATTTGAATCCCGTGTGTGCTCCAGCAGGCTGAATAACAAAGGGCCTGGAGGTTGTTCTGCATATGTACAGGTGGGGGTGTCTGTGTGTACCCAGCTCTCCGAACCTTTTCCTGTGGTGTCTCTCAGGAGCTATCAGAATAAATTCACCTCTGAAGGGTTTGTGCAGCTGGTCTCCAGTTTCCCCGTCTTTTGCTTTACCATTGCTACTTGTGTAATGTATTTCATCATGAAATGAGACAGCTAATTTTCTCTTTATGGAAAATGTTAAATATAAATAATATGATGAATAATAGTACACTTTAAAATTACTCACCAATTATAGTTTAATCATATTACATGGTTTAGTAATGGTTTAATGAGATACTTTCTGTTTTTTCTTAATTTTTTTCACATGAAAGTCTAAAATTTTTCTTTAGAAGTGCAAAGGAAAAATCCCTGGAAAGGATACCTTTTGAAACGGAGATAGGATATGAATAAGTTTTTCCTGCCGTGTTCCTGTAAGAGGAGAGCGGAGAGAACTTTCCAGAAATGTGGACCTGTGCTGTGTTCTCAGCACTGTGGACTGATCTGATGTTACTATAACAGGGAATAAAAGCTGTTTTATTAATACAGGTATGGAAAACACAGCTGGAAGTTGTGTAGCTGTATTCCGGGGGAGCAAACAACTCTTAAAAAACGGGTTTAATTTTTCAGGATTAGACTTTATAGTTACATTTGTTGGCCTTCTGGATTTGAATTTGTCACAACATACTCAGATGCCTGGTGTTCTTACCACAATTTGAGCTTTCACAGTAGACTTTATTACCATATTAAGCACTTTCCAAACCTCTGCAATTAAATCTTAAAGTAAATTGTGTTGAGATCTGCGGTTGTTCAACACTTTCTAACTTTCTGAAGGTCCATGTATCGGGAATTAGGATCCGTCTGCTGTAAAAACAGAGCTGGCAGGGTTTTTATAACTGACTAAACAGTTATATGATTATTTCTGTTTCATTTTTGTTAAAAAGTTTAAATATTAGCCCATGCATTTTCTTCTGGTTATCCATTCAGGATTGTGGTGGGACTGGAATCTATCCTTGGTACATCTGCACAAAGGTTAACACAGAGATCCAGACAACCATGCATGCTCACATTCACACACAAGGCCAATTTAGAATCATCACTTAACCTAACAGGGTTTTTTCTTTGTTTTTTTTTTGAGGAAAACCCACGCAGACATGGAGCGAACATGCAAAATCCACACAGAAAAGCCTGGATTCAGTCCCAGGCCCTTCTTGCTGTGGGTGAGGACAGCGACACTACAGTGCTGGCCCGAGATATTACAGAACCGATGGTCTAAATGTTCATAACTATTCCAGGATCTTAAAGGGCCTCTCATCCCCATACAACAAACAAATGAAAGCTCGACATTTTACTTTTGGCAAGAGAACAAAATGCCATTATTATCTAAAACATGTTTTTCTTGTTTTTTTTGGCCATTTGAAGACTTTCTGACTCACTTTTTGTGTTTGTCAAATGTACCCCACCTTTATTTGTGTAAAACCTGCAGGTTTTTCAAGTATATCTTTATCCACAGGATCCATCTGTGATTACAGCGTGCTTTGCTCCCTAACTGAAAGTATATCTGATCATTAGTTTTAGAGATAGTGCTTTGGAGGTGTTACAGAGGCTGGCCTTTTGATCTGTTGATTACAACTCAGGGGACCACCAATTATCAACAGGAGACATGGTCTGGGGATCCAGCCTCTCTGTACTCAGTTTTGTCAGTCCACATATTTAAGTTTAGATCTAAAGCGCTCCAGACTGTCTGATACTTGGTGAGCAGTAATGTGAAATGTATGTTTGCACGCAAACACACCGGTATGGTCCTTTGAGAGTCTCCAAATGTATAACCAAAGGTCAGTTCTCCTCCCGGACATACAATACAGGCAGTCTTTACATAAATGTTCTCCAGCACATGGTAAACACATTTTTGACTGCCAAATACACGCAAGCCATCAGGTGTTTGTGTTTCATTAGCTACGAAACGGCAAGAGGAATTAAGCTCAGTAAAAGCGTCTCAGTGGGAAATGGCTGTAACATGAAGCTGCAGGAAATAGCAGTAAGAAAAGCAATGAGATTATGTGTGAAGGTACAATGAAAGAGGCAAGTCAGGGTGTAATAAGTGTCACAAAATACACTGGGTGGACTCTCTGTTCTCTATGCTCGAGCAATCAGAGAATTCATAACTAATGCACAGCGTTTTGATTGGATTTCGTTCTTAAATAAAAGGTGTGATTCTAAACTTCTCGTAAAAAACAGTGTAAGCTCAGGGCTACAAAGCTATATTACACCCATAAACTTTGGAAAATGTTGAGAGAATCAACAGTCAGGTAATGTCTAGAAAACATGCTGCAGTGCAGGCGTAGATATAGACGGACAGATCCTGTACCGCACATATGTTTGATTTGGACAGACTGAAGTATCAGCAAATCTTGAAACAGATGACAGCAGATTGAACATGAAATAAAATGAACAGAGGCCTGCACTGTGGTGAAACTCTGTTTCACTGAGCAGACTGCTCTACTGTAGGCTGCTGATCCTTTTGTTATTTCAGTGGGAGAATGTCAGGAATATGTTGTTTTTGGCCCGAGACGAAGACCAGGAAATGTTCGATACAGACACACACACACTGTGATGTTTCTTTATGAAAATTCCCACAATGTTCTCTTATTTTTGCTTTGCATCATGTGTGTTTTAGTTTAGATAACCTTGCTTTATTGATTTTCTCTACTACCAAACAGTGTGTAGAGTATTCTACGCTGTAAAATGTTAAAGCAAAATTAGACTTCAGGTGTTAAATTCTGATTTCTTCAAGCAGACACACAGTGATCAGGAATGTGCAAATTTAGTGCGGAAACATAAGTGGAAGCTTTTGCTAATGCTGGCGAAGCTGTTCAGACTTTTAATAGTCCCCTTTAAAAAGATCAAGTATGCTGGCATTTCACTGATCTCTTTCATCACTTTTTGCACTTTTACATTTGCACAGTCACAGCATTTGTAACTGTAATTTAAAAAGTGCTACAAATAAAGGCTGATTATGAATTGGATTTGGTGAGAAACTAGCTGAAACTAGGTGTTTCTCTCTGTTGTTAGATGGACTGGTCAGTTGGAGGCGGCTGGTTGGCTGTGCGGCCTTCCAGCTGAGGTCATGTCTGTGACTCAGTGCCTCAACGTCTCTTTCCCCCTGGCTTCATAATTTGTCCCTTCGTTTATTCGTTCCTCATTTCTTCCTATAATTAGTGTGCATTATGTAAAATCATAAAAAAACAACTTTAACTGAGACTATTTTGTCTTCTTTGGCTGAAATTTAAACATCCCTACAGTTAGATTTTAATAGCTCTTTCACAGAGCGATAAAGCTCAAAATAAAGGGAAATTCCAGTTTTCGGTGGCAGTTATTGTGTCTTTTATTGAGTGAAATAAAAACATGTTTCCAATTAAACTGCCATTTTCCTCTTATATATCTAAACAAATGTTTTGTTCCCATGAATACAGAGGAGTTAGTACAAAATGTAATCTGGTCATCCTGCAGGCACAAAAGAGTTCACAGTTTTACCCCGAGTTTATGAAACTGTCTGTCAGACGTTTGCATAACCTGCTGTTTCCATCTTGTCTTTCAGGTTGGAAGTCTGTCTCTTTGCCCGTGTTTGGGATGAAGCACCTGTGGGACATTCACTTCCTCCTGCTCATCCTTGTCTATTTGTTAGGAGGCGTCACATCACAGGTCAACCCAGGTGTGTGCAAAGTGAGATGACGTAATGTGTTGAGCTCCCATTTTTCTGTCCTTGGGTGTATGCATTTAAGTCTGAGGGTGTAATAAGGCCATATTCAAGAGTTTGTGAATACTATAAAACCACTTTTGTGAGTTTTGAGTAGGGATTTTTGGGCTCAGTGCTGCAGTCCAACAGTCCAGACTGCAACTGATTCAGATTTTGGATAAGTGCTGCAATGTGGGAGCCATGTGGTCCTCTCTTTCTGGTTTGGCCTCTTTGATCCCAGCATGCACGCCTTTCTCCAGCTCTCCCTTCAATGTATGCGTGGTTTTTGTGATGTCAATGAAAAGGGACCAATAATTTTTTTTACAAGGAAATGGGGTAGCAACATTTAATGGGCAAAGATTGAGTCAAAAAGCAACCAAAGAGAGCTTTTTAGTTATTGTTGAAATTGTAGAAATGCAGCAGATATTTGCCAGTAAAAACCTCGAGCTGGCTACTGTTTATGATTTCAGTCTCAAAGCTTCTGTCATCAGGTTCAGTTTTCTTTATTGTTGAAAGAATAATGAATGACATATATGCCACAGTATTTCAGATCTAATAACAGTAATTAATAATGGTTTTGTCAGAAAAGTTCAAAACAGGGTTTACAGGTTATATCCTGACATAGCTCTGCCAAGAAATGTTAAAAAAAACAACAGTGGAAAAAAAAAGTGCCCCATCACTTCCACATCCTCCAGCCTTTCTCCACCCCACTTCCACTTTCAAAATAAAACTTTCTACATGATGTTCTGCAGCATTTTAAGACTGTAAACCCAATTTTATTTTGAGAAAGTATGAAAATAAAAGCAAACATGAGGTCATGATGACAGGCCTGGGGGTTTTCTGCTCTCTCAAATGGACACTGCTGAAGCAAAACTACAAACATTACATTTTTCAAACCCACCAAACCAAAGTATTTTTTTAAGAAACACAACTTTTCTTTTTTTCTTTTTTAACAACAGCTGTTTTCTACATCTTTCTTTCTCATTCTCACCACTGAGCTGCACAGGCAAACACAAATACTTACACAACCACATCACAGGTAAACGCGCATTTGAACCTGACTCACTCGGGCACTCATTTATTCTGCAATCCAAAGGCAACAGAATAAATTCAGCCCGGTTGCAATTGAGATCAAAGGGTGTCAGGGAGTATAAGTAAAATAGTGCGTGCATGCTGTGGTTACTTTCAAGTGTTTCCTTATACGTAGGTATTAATAGCTGCATTTCTGACCTATACAGCCATATGTGAGAGCCTTTTCAGGATTCAGTACCAAAACTTTCAAACATGTCCTATGAGACATCTTCTCAATTACACGTTGAGTGTTTGACTCTGTAAAAGCTTCTCGCTCTTGTCTGTCTTCTTTCCTTGTTTTTGTGAGTGAGTGAATGCATGTGTGCGTGTTTGTGCGCCTGCTTGCATGCATATACCCGCATGCACACGCATGCTGTGATCCAGCTATCCCACTGGAGTCTGTGGCTAATGCATACCAGACATTCTGACAGCAGGAAAGTCCATTGGAATAGGCCCTGTCTTTCTCCCCACCATTTCTGTGTTTGTGTGTGTGTGTGGGGTGTGCAATTCCCAGTATCTGACCACTTATAAGTCAAGGAAAAGACTGTTTGTGTATCTGATCGTTGTCAGCGTTCAACAAGTTCACCATTTAAGACATTTGATCTCATTTAAAATCTGATCCAAACCATTGTTTAAAGCATTCACCTCCCCTGTCACTGTCCTCCGCTAAAAACCCAAATCTCAACCTGCTGTAATAAATGGAAGCAGGACATATCCACCTATAATTCTGTCTAATGCTTTTCTTCTGCTGCATTGAGAAGTGGGTCGTTTTTTCACTGTGTGGAAATATTCACTGCTGAATTTAGTGGAGCTAAGATGCTGAGTGATGCCAACTTTCCCCTGTTTAAAATTCCCAAGCAATGGAGTTATACCATCCCTGTTTTTCCCATTTTAATCGTGAGTAGGCGAACTTTATTTCACTGTGGAGAGAGGAGGAGGGCGAGGAGGAAGTGTGGACACGAGCTCAGGCCAGGGCAGAGCATCCAAATATTGGGCAGTACTATTATTGTGTGGGCTTCTTCTTTTGAGGATGTTTAGAGTAAGTCTTGAATGGTTAATGCAGTCGAATTTGAGAGCTTCTAAAGTGAATTTCACTACAATAAGAATATAAATGATGGGATGTGAAGAATTAACTAAATGCCAGTGTTTGCAAGTTTGCTGCTGCAACCTTACTTGATGTCAAATATCAAGAAGCTTATAGTCAAGTAACTTGGTTAATGGTTTATGTTTACAGCCTGGACACTAATAGTAAAAACATTGGCTGTATGCAGTCATACAGTGACCTAGAATACAGTGGGGCAATTAATTTTTCTAATGAGCCAAATGAGAAACTGGGACTATTGTAGAGGCCCACCCCATTTGAGTTCAGCGTACTGGTGCGAACCTCCATGAAAGCCCCAGTTTTTAATCTGTCCCCTTGGGAAAATTAATTGCCCACCTTTGACCTAGAAGCTGCTAAAATGGTATGCACAGCAAACCTTTCATATCACATGCAATTTTGGATAGAAATATTAAGCTTTAAAGCAACTGACTTAGGTGACTGACTTGAGCCATAACCATGTAAATTCCCACTTGTGGCCACAGTGGGTGCTATAAGTTTATATGGTCATGGTCTCTGGGATACAATGAAGCAGACAGCTTATTTATATGCAATGAAACCAAAACATGACTGACACATAAGGGACAGGTATGTGAACATAAACTTTCATGACTGTGGTGTGTCTGTGCAGTCAGTGGTTGAACTGCAAAAGCTAAAGAACAAGTCTGCCTTTCAGTGCAGGGTGCGGTAAAAATCAAGAGGTGAGCGAGAGGTTTGGTCCATTGCTTCTTCATCTCTCTCTCTCTTTATTCCTCCACCACACAAGGCAAGTATTTTTCCACCTTTTTTCACGGGTGATATTTTTAGATAGCGCAGCTCAATGTGAAGCCTGATGGGTTGTGGTGATGGTGGTGGTGGGTGCGCACATAAGGGGAGTGGGGTATGTGTCCATACATCCAAATGCACACACTGGACTGCCCCCACAACTCACCCCGGGGGTCACCTCTGAGTGGGTCGGGTAGATAAATAAACACAGCAAAAACCAACATTTGGAAGAGCGGTCACACATCCGGCAGGGCGTACTGAAACCCGCCTCTTTCTCGCTCTGACTCTCTCTAGGATGTGGTTAAAGGGTCTGATAATGGCTCCTGTTTCATTCGTTGTGTCTTGGGCAATTTCACCTCAAAATGGTCACTGAAAGTATTCTCTTAACTTTTGACTGTGTTTCATAGCAGAGACAGTTAAAGTAAATAACAAGAGCTGCTGTGCTTTGCTCACTCACTCTCCACCTCAGTGTCTGTTTACACTCTTCACCTCTGTGCGAACGAGGCTCTGCTGGCATTCAAAAGTGCGGGAGCGCCAACCACCTCAAACCCCTTAATCTAGCTGGACTGAGCTGCCACAAAAGGACAGATTTCAGCTACATGTCAGTCTGAAACCAGTGATTACTATTCATCGTTTGTTTTCAAACAGTGTAGTTCTTTGACTGGATTGGGATTCATGTGTCACACATCTCTGCAGTTCATCTTGAAGGAGGTTTTGATTATCTTTTCCCCTTTACTCCAGCTGTCATTCGTGCAGTTCGAGCACCTGAAATTGTTTTGTAATTATGCATCTAAGGATACCACTAATTTACTTGGAACATGAGACGAGTGGGATGGTTTTGGTTGATGTGGTCTGTTTATTGCCACAGCGATCTGGTGCATGGAGAGAAATTGTAGGAGGGGAGGGATATAAACAGTAGGGGATAAATGATGCAGGATGGAGTGAGGAGGGCAGGAAAGGTTAGTGAGGACAAGATGAGAGGAGGTCAGAGGAGGTAAATGTAGACATCTGGAAGAGTTTTTGTTTGTGCTTCCTTCAAGTTGTCACCGTGTCACTGCCAAAAAGAAGCTTTCATGCGTGTTTGTGGTTTCATCTACTCTTGCTCTTTTGTGTATCTGATGTGCGATTGCACGGACTGCGTATCTGATCATCACTCCAACTTCCAAAACTTAAGGCGTCTCCCCATCTCGACTATTAAGCAAACATTTGGAAGAGATTAGGAACAGAGGAAGAAAGAATAACAGGGAGACAGAAAGAGCAAGAGGAGGACACAGGAGGCCTTGGACCTCAAGCTCTTGCTGGCATCTTCTCAAAGGGTTTTTTTGTGAAATAAGGGGCCAGGCGAACTTGATCAGACTCCCTTTAACTTCCACCTCCAACCTAGCTAAAGGCTGCGACCTGATGCTATCACATATGCAGAAATCAAATTTTTCAAAGGCTCTTTCATACATGGCTCAAAACAGGTTGCATGGTGGTCATATCCTATTAGGTGGAATCAGTCTAGGAGCCAAACATAGTATCTCTCCCAACCTGTGAAGTGCCCCTTTTTTTGGCCTCTGAAAACACCCATAAATCGCTTAATTCATTCAGAGGCGTATAAAAGTTAATAGATGCCATGTTGGCTGGATCATGCTCAGTTAGCCTCTAGCCCACTGAGTCTTAATGAGATGAAGATTTTGTAAATCATGCTGTTAACTTTAATCTCTTTTAACCACTCAGATGGTCAGAGGAGAGAGAGGAGGGACCACACAGGATGGGACACAGGGGAGAGAGGAAAAAAGGAGCTTGAGGGGGTGGAGGGCCATGTAGGAAACGATGGGCATAATGGTTTTATTGACCGCACAGTGGGGGCACCAGTCACTCTGACCATAGACACACACACACACACACACTCATACACATGCATAGAATAACTCAATCCTCATGTGCTTGTTACCAGTGCTGTTTGCACTGGCAGAAACACCGAATGGATACAGCTTATTATTTCAATAAGGAACCACAATTTGAGGGCACAGAGTGTGCAGTCGTGTGTGTATGTGCATGCATATGTGTGCAGTCCTCCCACAGCACTACCCCACCCCTTCGTCCAGCACTATCCATCATGTTTTTCAGGTTTCTTGACAGAAGCTGGGAATGAAATATTTCTGTCTGGTGAATGTTTGAGTACGAGTTTGAATTTTCATCACCGTCCAGCACTGCGGAGGGTCTGGGGAGAGTTAGGGGAGAAGTGTGCTTAACAGTGTGATAACTGATTTAAGTACATGAGGTGGACAGTCTCCTAGAAAATTCCTGCTTAAAAAGAAACACTTAAGTAGAAGTGGTGCTCTTATCAAGTTAAAAAATACTGTGATGATATGTTGGTGTGACTGCAGGTTTAATAGAGGTGGAAAGTGTTAGATTAGAAGATTGATACAATATTTACTGCTGTTTGTAAAGCCATGGCCAAGAGATGTTTAGCTTAGCATAGCACAGAGTCTCCTTAAAGTGGACCTATTATAGTTTCTCTTATTTTGATCATATATATTGTTAGTAAGCTTATGTACAAAAGCACATACTCTAGACTGAGTAAATTTAGCTCCAAATCAGTGTTTTAAATGGATTTCTGCTCAATGAGAGTGGATGTCCTTAAAATGATTATTTCAGACACACAGCTCTGGCTGTGAGCACAGAAGTGCCATAAACCTGCTGTTCTAACCTTCTGTTTGTGAGGGGCGGCCAATCAGTGGGTGAGCTGAGCGGCTATAGCAAAGACCATCATGGGGATTATTCTAAATGAGGATTATTCTAACTGCAAGGAACCTCTACTAAATTCCAAGAATTTAAAAATAGCTGGGCTGAAAAACTCTTCATCTTTTAAACAAGAGGATATATTGAGGTTGAGCTAAATGTATTAGTGTTTTTAAAGCTAACCATTTTTTTTAGAGGGCTGATAAAAATGGGTAACAAACAAAGAGAAAACAACCCAATAAAGAGTGTCTTACCAAGGTGGTGGGTGGCTCTACTGGAAGCTTGGAAAAACATTTTTCCATTTTTCTGTCATGACACTGCTTTTGGTGGTGGAAAGCACTGTCACTGGTCCACAGTCTCCTGTGGGTGTTCAGTTTGGTTAGGCAATGATTACTGGAAAGGCCAGAGAGTGTGATTTACATTGTGCACATATCAAACTGTTCAGTGACGCCCTCGCACCCACTGGATGGGGACATCTTCATACTGGGAAAACCACTCACATCTGAGTTAGGATTAGCCAAGTAATATAGTCAAATATTACTCCACTATGAAAACACAATTGTCTGTGTTAGTGTTTTAGTATTTTCTTTCATTAATGCATCAATATGTAGGCAGCTTCTTTATATATGTATCATTATGCTTTATATCTGATGTTGTCATTCTTTAAAATGTCATTCTGCTAAGTCACACATGTGGAATATGGATTAATTTTGAACATAGGCAGCGAGACACGGGAACACGGAAGGCAAACACAAAGAGGACATTTAATGCTGATAGTCCATACCCAATTATTCAGAAAGAGTAAATCCAGGGACTTCAAATATACAGAAAACCAAGCTCAGAGAATATACAGCTAAATATACAATGTGACAAAGGAAGGCTGAGACAATATATACATATATACAGAAGAGGTAATGAGGGAAGAGAAAACAGTTGGGGAACTAAACAAAGCTGAAAACAATCAAGACAATGGGCAGGTGTAGTAAAACCAGACAAAATACAGAAGGCTAAACATCGACCAAAATAAAATTGGAAATAAAGACTAAACGAGAAAAAAACTAACTTGACACAGGAGACGACAAGGAAAACAGGAACACTGAAAGACAAAGGGCAAACACAGAGTGATGGAGGGACAGAGAAGGGGCATAGAGGTGGCATTAATTTAAAAATAAATGCCACCAAAATCATCAGTAACAAAGACTCAACAAATAAAGGAACGCAAACAGACCTCAGTCTTAAACAGCAAAAGTAGAAAATAGACCATAAAGAGCCCATACATCAGAAAATAAACAAGGCTTCTAAGCACAAGATAATTGAAAAAAATACCTTAATGAATAGAAAGCTAAGTGCTAGCTAGAACCTACACACACACAAAAAACCCCAATCAAAAAGACACACTAAAAAGCAAGACTCAAATGACAGGCTAAATGTAAAGTAGGACCACCAGGAAGGTATAATAAATAAAACAGAAAGAATAATGACAAGCTAAATTTAAACAAAAATGAAGAACAAAACCCAAACAAAATATGAATCATGCTCAAAACAAAAGAAAACATGAGCTCAAAAAAACTCAAAACCGATGACAAAAGAAATTGTAGCTAAAGACACAGAGCAACTTTAATGGTGTTAAAAATACACAATTTCAGAGTAGATAAACACAATTACAAACCTTCAAACCTTTCCTGACTAAAGTAGCTGAGTATGTGTACTAAGTTACTTTCTGCAAGCTGTGTAATACTAACCAATCTGGATGCCATTTTTCTCTCATCAGAATTTTTAATAGGCTGAAAAAAAGGCAACTAACAGAAAAATCATATTTTCCTGCTTGCGTCGTTACCAAAAGGCTACTGTGCAATTCTGGCCTCTTCATAATTGCATAATCAAAAGTGGACTCACAGCAAGTTTAAAGAGAGTTACTGCTTTCACAAGTGCTAGTAAAGAGAAAAAGCTTCTCATAGACAGCAGTACTTGTAATCAGCAACCCCCATCCCCCCGCCACATGCACCCCACTGGCTCGGTGGTATTTATGGCTGAGAAAACATCAGGCTGCTTTGTCTGTCTGCTTGCATATTTGTGATTTGTGATGGATGTTGTGGTGTTTCAGGTGTGTGCCGGTATCCTCTGGGGATGTCAGGAGGACAGATACAGGATGAGGACATTTCTGCTTCTAGTCAGTGGTCTGAATCCACAGCTGCAAGATACGGCAGGTAGGTATCTCTCTACAAACTCTCACACACGTGTTTCATGGCATGTGTACCCTGATAATGACTGAGTGTGTGTGTATATGTGTGGGTGGTTTATCCTGCAAGGTGCCTGTGCCTGTTTATTTGCAGTTAACCACAGACTGGGGTATCAGTTCTAACCTACAGCCGCATGATTGTGTGTCTCTGTGTGTGTCTGCTCTAGAACTTGGGTGGCCTTCAGTAAGTATCAGGATAATGATGTAATATACTTTCCCCATCCATCCTGGCTGTAGTTTCAGTCTTGCCCAGCGCCGTCTTTCCTGTGCCAGGCCCCTGCCCGAAATTAACACTTTAAGATGAATTTACGACGCAGCCTTTCACCAAAGTGTTTTCATAGCAGGCTGCAGGAACTGAAATCCAACACTGAACTCACTTTTACTTTCCTCTCACCTTTTTCTTCTCTGTCACGTCCTAACTTTTCTGCTCTGTTGCTCCCTTTCCCGCTGTAATTCTAATGTGCACCTCTACTATTATTTGTCCTTCTCTCTCCCCCCATTTATTTCTCCAGGTTGGACTTTGAGGAGGGTGATGGCGCGTGGTGTCCGGAGAAAACAGTGGAGCCAGACAACCTGAAGGAGTTCCTCCAGATTGACCTGCGCTCCCTCCACTTTATCACGCTCGTGGGCACCCAAGGTCGTCATGCAGGAGGCATGGGTAATGAGTTCGCTCAGATGTACAAGATCAAGTACAGTCGTGATGGCAGTCGCTGGATCTCGTGGAGAAACAGACAGGGCAAGCAGGTAAATGCACCCTAGAGTTTGTCCTCTGCAGTAAATCAGGTGAAACTATATTTTTTTCTGCTTTGGCAGTCATATCTATTTGGACCTTTATAGCAAATGATAACGCTGTACTGATTTTACCCTTTTAGTGCCTCTCATTACTTTGACCTATTATGACTGCGTTTAAAGAGATGCTAGATAATGCGATAAACTGATTATTAATTTTATGGCTTTGCTATCTGTAAACTCTGTGACTCTCAGTCATTAGTGTCTGCCATAACTGCGCGTTTGTTTGACCTCCAGGTGATTGAGGGAAACAGAAACGCCTATGACATTGTCCTCAAGGACCTCGAACCGCCCATTATTGCTCGCTATGTCCGCTTCATGCCCGTCACAGACCACTCCATGAATGTCTGCATGCGAGTGGAGCTCTATGGCTGTGAATGGCTGGGTAAGTGGTGGATCAGGTGGAAGGGAAAACCGTGCAGAAGGAAAAATGGGAAATGTAATGAATAATGTGCAAAGAACTGTAAAGGCAATTCAGCAGCTGAGCTGAAGCAACAAATCCTTCTCACCTTTGAGCCCATAAAGATAAAGAGGATCAGCTGAGGATCTGTCGCCTTTTAATGGCAGGCAGGGCAGTGTTTGAAAAACACTGGTGCCCATAATGACTATGCGGCAAGGAAAATATTAAACATCCACTTTATAGGCACTTTAGTCCCTTTACGTGGTAACTTTTTTATTAATCAATGAAAAAAGAGCCAACGTGTACTTTTTCTCTGTCCCTGCTCCCTTAAATATTAGGCAAAAATCAGTGCCCAAAACCAACTTTAAAACTGGCACAAATGCCATGATGTATTATTTTGAGACCCTGCATGCTTCTTATGCTCATGTGAACACATCCTTGTTTAAAATTCATGTGCATAGCTAATTCATCAATAAAAAGCTGGTTAATTAATAAAATTACTTCTTCAAATGCACTTTCAGTTTTGATTAAATACATTGAACTATAATATTGCATAAACCTTTGATGAATTTTACCATATTTTTTACACAGTCCCATGAAAAAGGTGCCTTTGTTGAAACATTTCCAGATTTTACTGCATGAAATAATACTGCATGGCTGAATAGGTTTTGAATATGAAGTAGTGAAATGTTTGTGAGGCAGACTTTATTGGTCATGTTAGCAAATTGTATTGCTCGCATGAGGAAGACAAAGAAAACAAGCAAGCAACAGCTTTTTAAAAGTCACTTTACCTCCAGCTTGTTAGAAGCTTTAAGGGGGTGTCTTAAAGTAAAAAAAGTAAAAGTGCCATTCAGTTTTGTTCATTCTTTGTGCGTCCTTTAAGTCCTTCTTTTCTCAGCACTGGCAAAACAGTCCCGTTTCTCCCATACTGCTCCTAAACATCACATTTATATTCTTTGTTTCCTTGTTCTGCCTCTTCATCGAGGACTATTACTGCTACCAAAGTGGAAAATTCCACCCGTCTCTTGTGACGCTTGACATTTTGGTAAAAATCTGAACTACAATGTAAAACAAACTTTGTGGTTTTAAACAAAGGCTTTCTGCATGACATGAATGATGGATCTCATAAAAGTCCATGGGATTGAGCAGACTGATTCACTTTAAAAAAACAGAAAGAAAAGGATAATTTTTCTTTGCTTTGCAGACGGCCTTGTTTCATACAACGCTCCAGTGGGAGAACAGATGAATTTGCCCGCTTATCCTGTTTATCTCAATGACTCTGTGTATGATGGAGCGATCACCTACAGGTGTGTGAGTGTTTAATGTATTGTTTTGTTTTTTTGTCATTTTCCTCCATCACACACCACCCTCTCACTTTACATCCTTCCTCTTACAATCCCCCCCTTTGCCATGCTGTTGTCCAGTTTCTATGGTGACAGCAGAGACAGACAGTGGTGAGTGGGCCATGGTGGTTTACTGTTAGGCAATACCTCATGGGAATAATTGAGTCAAGCCCGCTCACACAGTTACAAAACCAGATTGAACCAATCTGAGTATTTTGTTGACATTCATGTTTGGGTTATGGTAGGGTGAATAATCTCCTCCATGACACAAAACTTCTTTTCTCTGTCAAGGAAAAAGGGCAGAGGGAAAAGAAAATGGACCATATTACAATATCAACGCCAAAAGCCAAAGATAGAAAATGATTTATGCAATGCTGCCACCTAGTGCTGGATCAACATATGAAAAGTGTTCCTACTACGGCTGGTTAACCTTTCCAAAGTTTTTTTTTTGCCTTTCAGATTTATATTGTGATATGATTTTTATTATCCAGTGCATAACGGTTCTCTCTTCAAAACAATGCCTTTAGCTTTTTGGCAAATTAAAACGTGATAATTTAAACTCAAGATTAATTATTGTATTGTTTATAATTTATTTAATTTAAATATAGTGATGTCCTTAGTTACAACCCAAACACAAATATCTTTTGTTCAAGTGGAATTTCTTCTGAGTTAGTCACACCACATGTCACACTCTGACCTCTTCCCCAAATGTTTTAATCTCTCAGCTAAATGCAGTGAAAAGACGTTTATTCAACTTCTGTTTTTAGTAACCAGTTGTAGTAATAGTTATTCTTCAGTATGAGGCTCCATAGAATTTAAGATCGGAGCATTAAGCATGCTCTGCCTCTCTGTTTCTCAGTATGACAGAAGGCTTGGGCCAGCTGACTGATGGAGTGTGTGGCCTGGACGATTTTACAGTAAGTCATGAACGCAATGGATGGCCAGGATATGACTACGTGGGCTGGAACAATGAGAGCTTCCCGAGTGGATTTGTAGAAATAATGTTTGAGTTTGACCGCATACGAAACTTTACCACGATGAAGGTGAGGTTCATGATCAGAAAAGCTGAAATTCTCCATAACTGCTCAGCTCCAAACATCTCACCGGGTGGTTTTTCCTGCTCAGGTTCACTGCAACAACATGTTCTCGAGGTGCATCAAGGCCTTCCGTCAGGTGGTTTGTTACTTCCGCTCTGACTCCGACTGGGAGGCCACGCCGCTCTCCTTCAGCCCAGCTGGGGATGAGAAGAATCCGACTGCCCGCTTCGTCATCGTCAACCTGGCTAATCACATGGCCAGTGCCATCAAGTGCCAGTTCTATTTTGCTGATGCTTGGATGCTGTTCAGCGAGATCACCTTCCAGTCAGGTACACATTGGAGAGCTGTGTGATGCTCTCTGCTAGTCTGTTATGTATTTAGAATAGGTTTACATTGTAAAGTGGATCATGCTCATTTCAAGCTCTGTGTTTTTATTGATTAAAGTACCTTCGGATGGTTAAAAAAAATACTTATCCCATACTGGGATTTTATAGTGGGCTTTTGTGCAGCCCTTTCTTCAATCCACTGTCTGAAACAACTAGCTTTCACTTCTGCCTCATAAAAGCCTGCCTTCTTCTGATTGGCTGCTCTCGTTTGACTTCTGCAAATAGCACCAGGTGCTTGAGGGCACCACTTCCTCTCTTTGCCAGTCTGGAATTGCTGAAAAAATACTAAATACTACTTTTTTTCTCACTATGCTTTAATAAAAAGTTGACAAGCTCGGCTAATTTCTGATCAACTCTGTGCCATCTGCCCTTTCAGACACAGCCATGTACAACACAACGCTGGCTCCACCCGAGCAAACACCTAACACACCACCAGGTTAGTGCAATACTCACCTCACTTACACTAATAATACACCTATCAGTTACAAAATCTGTGGCAACACCCAACGACATTGGTCTGAGCATTTGGCAATGATAATGAATGCACCAACACAGCATGCAAACTATCAAGGGTTTAACTTATTGATGTCTCTTTGCTGTTTTCTTATTCCACTCAATAAAGAGCAATTGAGATTTAATATTATTTGTTTACTTCCATGTTTCATTTGCATTTTACAAACTGATTTAAGCAGGTTTTAGATATGCAGTGTCATAAATGGACATTTTTACCAAATTAATGTTAACTAACCCTCAAAAGCAGGTCCGTCCAGCTGTCATAGGGTGAAAGGCTTGGGCTGGTCTGCAAGAGCACACTCCCTTCAAAATCTTCAACTCTTGCCTCTCTCTCTGTTTCACTGCAGAAGATGACCCCACACACAAAATAGATGACAGCAACACCCGCATTCTGATTGGCTGTTTAGTGGCCATCATCTTTATCCTTGTAGCCATTATTGTGATTATGCTGTGGAGGCAGGTGTGGCAGAAGATGCTGGAGAAGGTGAGCTCACGGTTTGTGCATTTCAGCTGAAGCTTTCTTTTGAGAAGCAGTCGGTTCTGTTTCTTCACCTCCATATCTTTTATTTCAGGCCTCTCGTCAGATGCTGGATGACGAACTAACTACTAGTCTGTCAATACAGAGTGAAACACTGGGCTACCACACCCACAACCAGTCGAATACAACCAATGCACAGGAGTCTAATTCCACCTATGAGCACATCTTTCCTCTCGGTCCAGACTACCAGGAACCTTCGCGCCTCATAAGTAAGCTGCCGGAGTTTTCACAGAGAACAGAAGAGCCCAGTAAGCAGGCAAACTCGGGTACTTACAAATTCAGATGTATTTATATTCATTTGCACTTATTTATAGTTACCACGTCTCGTGTTGCATTTCAGGTTCGACCGGCACTTCTGCTTCTAAATCCACTGCCTCTTTTGCAGTCCAAGACGGCGTCCCTCACTACGCAGAGGCAGATGTTGTAAACCTACAAGGTGTAACTGGAAGCAACACCTATGCCATCCCTGCAGTAACTATGGACCTGTTGTCAGGGAAGGATGTTGCTGTGGAGGAGTTCCCACGAAAACTGCTCACATTTAAAGAGAAGCTTGGAGAAGGCCAGTTTGGAGAGGTGCAGGTTACAGCTTTGGTTACAGCTTTGCATAAGATAAAACACAAGTCATGTTTTGAATCTCACTCTCCCCGCTCCCTCTTTCTCTGCTAGGTGCACCTGTGTGAGGCAGAAGGAATGCAGGAGTTTATGAATAAAGAGTTTTTGTTTGACATCACAGAAGACGAGCCCGTCTTGGTGGCTGTGAAGATGCTCCGTTCAGATGCCAATAAAAATGCCAGGTGTGCCGCTGCTTCTTGTACCCTTTAAATGAAATTAAATTGCAAGTATACATGTGAAGTTTTTATTTTTCTCACTTTTAACTTGCAAATTGTTTTCCATTGGAAGGAATGACTTCCTTAAAGAAATAAAGATCATGTCACGTTTGAAGGATCCCAACATCATTCGCCTCCTAGCTGTGTGCATCCACAGCGACCCTTTCTGCATGATCACAGAGTACATGGAGAACGGAGATCTCAACCAGTTCTTGTCCCGCCACGAACCAGAGGGACATCTTGCTCTGCTTAGCAATGCACCTACTGTGAGGTAGGAAGGGGGCTAATATATGCAAACACATGTAAACATGATTTTCAAGCAAATTATTTGAATATTTATTCTCTCTCCTCCCCAGCTTCACTAATCTCTGCTACATGGCCACTCAGATAGCCTCGGGGATGAAGTATCTATCCTCACTTAACTTTGTTCATCGAGACTTGGCCACACGAAACTGTCTGGTGGGCAAAAAGTATACAATAAAGATAGCTGACTTTGGCATGAGCAGAAACCTGTACAGTGGGGACTACTATCGCATCCAGGGCCGGGCAGTGCTGCCTATACGCTGGATGTCATGGGAAAGCATCCTGCTGGTGAGGACTTCCTGCAAAAACATCCCTTTATTCAACTGTTACTGATAAATTGTAAATTCATATCTAATTAAACTTTAGTAAATAGTTAATTTAGTATAAAAGAAAACAATTACATGATAATTCATATACCATAGATTGTCAGTTATGTTTATGACATTACTTTATGTAATAAAAATATTTTATAGTAATGATAAACTGTATTATTTTTCTACTGAAACTGAAACAAAAAACATTTTAGTATTTGTTGATACATTTTATTGTGATTGTTACTCATCAGTGTTGCTAATTTCAGCTGAAACCACAATCATGTGATTTGCACCACCAACACCTCATCTGTCTACTTATCTATCTATTGCTCTATTTATTTTTCTACTTGTAAGACAAGTATTTAAGAGATAGCAGATAGCTTTCAAGTCAATTATTGATTAGTAAACATTATCCCTCATAAATGCTGTTGTTTGTTCATACTAAAAATTACCCATCGGTTTTTCAGCAGTGATTATTGCAAAGTAGAAAAAAAAAACATGCTTGCAATCTTCTGCTTTGTAGGGGAAGTTCACCACAGCCAGCGACGTATGGGCCTTCGGGGTGACCCTGTGGGAGATACTAAACTTCTGCAAGGAACAGCCTTACTCTCAGCTCACTGATGAGCAGGTGATAGAAAACACGGGAGAGTTTTTCAGGGACCAGAAACGACAGGTGAGGGCTGACAGAAGCATTTTGTCATCTTTTTTTCCCCTTTTTATAAGAAAAATGTAGTTATTATCACAATTTTTGAACAAAAAATAAACTGTTTTACAACAAAGAATTTAATTAAAATGGGAAGAACACAAATTAATGAATGAAAAGGTGTTAGCTGAAGTTTTATCCTATTCTAAAGGAAAAGACATTTTTCTCTAGATTTCACCAAACAAACACCAAAGACTAAATACCCATACCTTCACACAGTAGGTCATGTATGGAGTTAATAGGGAATGATGATGTAGGTGTGCTAGTTTTGATATTAGATATATTCGGTTTGGGTTCAGACATTTCTTTCCACATTGTTTTAATGAGCCTTCCAACAAAATGCTGTGCTCTCTTATTCACAAAAGGTGGCTACAGCAAATACATCCATATATTCGATTTGGCATATTTTTACACCAGATGCCTCCTGACACAATCCTTCTGTGGATTTGTGTCTCCTCCTGAGTTCACACGAAGGAGCTTTTACATGTTAGGCAAATGTGTTAACCATTACACTAATGGAGCCACTAATTTATAGTCTAAATATCACAGCTAAAAGAATTTAATACTAGTTTGATACAATTCTTTCTTATTTAATAAATTTCACTTTATGTTTTTATTTGCCACTGTCAATAAACACCTCCACAGTGTATTTCTTGTTAGCCATAAACTTCTATAAGTTGCATTATTACAGCCATTGTGGTGAATGTGTTTGCTCTGAACCCAAACTGGAAGTTAATTAATAAATTGTATTTTTCAATTAAAGGAAACAGCTAAACAGTCTAAAGTGCAAAAACAGTAAACTCTGTTGATTCCCTGAGTTAATATCTCAATCCATATTGTGCAGATCTACCTGCCTCAACCTGTGCTGTGCCCGGACTCGCTCTACAAGATCATGCTGAGCTGCTGGAGGAGGAACGCAAAAGAACGGCCCTCCTTCCTGGAGATACACAGGGCCATCTTGGAAATACAATCTTAAGCCAGCGCAGTGTTAAAGACAGTGATTCCCAGTCTGCTCATCTCTGGAAGTAAATGAAAATATGACAATAACAGCAGACATTATCCAGGTTTAAGCTTGTCTCTGTAGAGAAACAGGGTTGGGGGCACTATGTACTACCCAAAAGAGTGAGTGTGTGTCAGTTATTAGCAAAAATAAGTTGGCTAAGATGATTTATAGGCATACAAATATTCCTCAAAAAACCAGTGCTGTTTTATACTACGCTATTCTTCAAACATGCTTAAGAACATGACCTAAGGCTCTGACTCATGTCGATGAAGCCTAATTTAATGTAGCAAGTGACATTTGGCACTTTTGAAAATATATTTTAATTGCATTTGTTAATGTTGGTTTAAATTTCCTATGTTACAGCAATTTTCATATTGACAACAAAACTAATGCAACTGAACTCTCTAGTGTTTTCTCTTGGAAGACTGCTTGAATGTAGAGGAGGAAAGTCCAGAAAAACCATCACTGTTACAGTTCAGCTTATCTCACATATCTAATCGCCACACATTTAGATTGACAAGAATAACAAGGAAATACCATCTTTTACACCTCCTTGACGTGGTTTCAACATAAAATGTATATGACTCTGTATTTTCAACAGATAATTCTAAATCTCAAATATCAATATTTTGTATTAGTATTTATATGTTAATATGTGTTTGTTCCGTTGGTTCTGTTTGTGCATTAATATACTCTTTATTTAGAGTATTGTATTTGATTCAATGCGATAATTCTCTAGGTTACATTTTGGATTTCTACGTTATCTTTTATCCTGCTGCAAACTGTTGAGTTGATCATACACTAAGCTCTATACCAGGGGTGGGCAATCTCAGTCCACGAGGGCTGGTGTCCCTGCAGGTTTTAGATCTCACCTCGGGGTCAACACACCTGAATCACATGATTAGTTCGTTACCAGGCCTCTGGAGAACTTCAGGACATGTTGAGGAGCTAATTTAGCCATTTAAATCAGCTGTGTTGGTTCGAGGACACATCTAAAACCTGCAGGGACACCGGCCCTCGTGGAGTGAGATTGCCCACCCCTGCTCTATACCATTGTGATTGATAATCGATGAGATATTGGAAGATGCTTATCAGCAATCCAGGCCGCGTTGGTTCAACAGTATGTGTTTACAGTCAGTGTCATTGGAAAGATGTTACTGAGAGTGCTGTGGATGTTGAACAAATGACAGAGAAAATAAGTCTTTTTAAAAGCAGATGAAATGTAGGTATTCATCCTAAATGGTGTGTTTGACAAGATCCATAAGATGCCTATGAGTGAACGCTTTCACTGTAGTTTATATAAGCAAATGAAAACTAAAAATCTGATGAGTCAGCTACAGGTTTAGCTATCTGCAGTCGGCTTTTTCTTCTGTATTATTTCCTCTTCGATTTGTTTCCATGTGGCACAAGTCTGTGCGGCTTTATTTTCCTTAACAGCAACTTTCTCTCTTTGTTTGAAGGTCACCCTGCACACCAGAGTTTCAGACAATTTAACTGTGTTTACAGGCTTTGCTTTTGCAGGTCTTTGTCCCTCTTTGTAAATCAAGAGGAAGCTCAGATCATTGCCCTTTCAACTTATCCCTATCTGGGCAAAGACATTCTACAAATTAAATATGATATTTGGTTTAAAGACGCATTTGTGAAGCTTGCAGATCTTCTCACAAGACAAAGAAAACATTTCATGGCATTCTCCATCAGCTCAGTAGAGGCAGATGTTTAGCCCTATGAAGTCCTAATATGTTGAGATTCATTTCATCTTTGTACTCAAATGTTTCAGTGAGAATATTTTATATATTTCTGTAAGCAAAAGTTGTTCATTAAATAAAAATTCAACTGGGAATTGTATCTGTTTGAGAGCTTTTGTCTTATTCATGAACAGAGCTGAATATTTCATGCTGTGTCTGAGTGGGCTGTCCCTAAAGATGATCAGCTGACAAGCATGCGGATCTTATTGGCCAAGTGCTGCTACAGCATCCAATCAGAACTCAGAGGAGGGGCGAAAACTGTTACTTCAGATCAGGAAATCATTCTTAGGACTTTGCACGGGATCAATTGACTTAAAAGAACATTTTGCCTTAAATGTAGAGTTTTCTTTACTGGGAGTTTGAAGTTAACAGGATGAATAAGGTGATTTTGGTAACAGGAGCCAATAGGTAATCACTGTATTTGTTTTTTAAATGATAACCTTCAAATCAGGAAACTTTATATGTTCAGTGAACTTACTACTAGCTATATTTCAAAAATGTTTGACTAAATGTCATTTTTGCAGTTAATTTAATCCTGTGAATACACAGTATTAAATAGTAATACTGTAGTAAAGTATAGTAGTAAGTACTAGTAGTAAATACTAGTAGTAATAGTAATGTAGTGTATGGATTTCCCTGCAGTGGCATTGGCCTGGCACTGTGTGAGCGTCTCCTTTCAGTGGACACAGAGGGTCTCCAGCTTTGTCTGGCCTGCAGGAACATGCGCAGGGCTGAAGCTGCTCGTTCAGCTCTCCTCACCTCTCACCCCAAAGCCCAGGTGGCCCTGCTGCAGATGGACACCAGCAGCATTTCCTCCGTCATCAGTGCTGCACAGGAGGTCAAAAAGAGGTGGGAAGATGAATTCAGAAACACAAAAATCAAATCTGTACTTGATAAATCATCACTGATTACCAGTTATGCTGATAGTTCTTTAGGTGCTATAAAAAGCCATTGTTTGTTATCCGCAGGTACGACCGGCTGGACTACCTTTACCTGAACGCAGGGATCATGCCAAATCCACAGTTTGATGCAAATGCCTTTTTCAAAGGCCTCTTCTCCAGGTAAACTAGTAACTCTGGATGTACCTGAATCTTCAATTTTATCTACAGTGCATCACAGTTTCTTTATATTTCATCATCTTCAACTGTGTCCCATGCTGCATTTCTTTTGCCTCAAATTTATATAAACCTGTATTGCAGAAATGTCATCACAATGTTTGCCACCGGAGAGGGGATTCTGACGCAGCAGGATGGTGTTACCCCTGATGGCCTCCAGGAAGTTTTTATGACAAATCTCTTTGGCCACTTTCTTCTTGTGAGTCGCTTTTGTAATTTGGTGTCTGAATAATCTTCATATTTTAGATTGATCTGCACATGAAATATTTTCTGAGATGTGCTTTGTCATAGTTTTCTGAAGGAAGACTAATTGTTGGTTGGTTGTCCTTGGTGAAACAAATACAGGTGATACTGGATCTGTCTGTCACTTAGCAACTATGCTCATTAAAAATTAACAGCACGTACTGTTCTAGCCATCAGGTCATAGCAGGTAATATTCAGCTCACTTTGCATTTGCGGCTAAATTCGGGCTCCCATCAAAGTAACCTTTTCAAAGTTCTTGTTTAGACTTCTTTCAAGAATTGTAAACAGTCTTCAGTGCGCTTAAGAAAACTGTTCACTCTTAGTTTTAGACATTTTGGTGGAATCTTCTTAAAATTCTCACTCAGTTTCTTTAAAATCTACACAGATTAGCCACAACATTAAAACCACTGCCAGCCAAAGAGAATAAGGCTGATTCGGCGCTGGCATTTATGTGGATGTTAGTTTGGCACATTCCTCCCATAGAAATGTTTTTGTAGACCAAACAGAGACAATAATAACACCCAAAAACAGAACTGGCCTGCCACTGTAGGACCGTGCACATAACTGCTCATGGATGCTTAAAAGAACAGAGTCCAAGGCCTTCAAGATCAATAACCAGAACAAACCCAGTCGATAGAGGTCTGACCCTACAGCCCACTGGACCCTAGGTTCCACTGTCCATACTATTTTGTTAAAGTTATTTTGGTTGCTTATATAATATCAGCTGGTTTTAGTGTTATGTCTGATTTGCTGTATAAGCATCCAGTTTAATAGACAGATGTGTTTACGTACATGCAGATACAGTAATCTCATCTGTTCTCACACAGTTCACCCAGTTACCTTGAGTTTAGCTTCTTTTTTGGAAACAAGTTTTAATTTTATCTTTCTGTAATTTTGTGTTCTGCTTTTAATGATAAAGCTCAGGGAGCTGGAGTCAATGCTGTGCCGTGCAGGCCGGACCTCCCAGCTGGTCTGGACCTCCTCTAGTAATGCTCATCGTTCGGCCTTTAGTCTCGAAGACATTCAACATAAAAAAGGCACTCAGCCTTACAGCTCTTCCAAATATGCCTCTGACCTGCTCAGCCTCGCACTCAATACACACTACAATAAACAGGTCAGCTCATGTGCCTCACATGCCATGATTGACTCAAACCAGAAATTGCATTTCTTTTTTTAAGCTCCAAATATTTTGATGAAAGTGACCCTGGTACTCGTTATTTTTTTAGGGTTTGTACTCATCTGTGATTTGTCCTGGTTTTGTGATGACCAATCTGACCTACAACATCCTGCCCTCCTTCCCAGCATTCCTCTGGACACTGTTTACGCCTATCTTCTGGCTTGTGAGTGACACAGTTGTTGCAAATGCATAGTTGGGTGTTTGGCTCTATCTGAGATGTGTATTTCTTTCAAACTCACAGATAAGAATGTTCACAAACACTTTCACATTGACACCTTATAATGGAGCTGAAGCTCTGGTAAGTAAAACAGAAATTCACACTTCCAACATGCAGTTCAGGAGAAATTCATGTTCTCAGTTCTGTTCTTTTTTTCAGTTTTGGTTGTTTAAGCAAAAGCCTGAATCATTGGACCCATATGCAAAGTATCACAGCTTAACATCAGGGCTAGGGAACAACTACACACAGCCCCGTAAGGTACGGCGGGTAAAAATTTACATTAAAAACTAATGTTGAGTCAAAAGAGTCTATAATGTAGTTCCACGTATCTCTTCTGTGTCTCTTCACAGATGGACATTGACTTGGAGACATCGGAGTCTTTGTATGAGAAATTACTGCAGCTAGAAAGAGAAGTAAGGAAGAAACTGAAGGACGAACAAAAGGAAAGCCCACCGTGATCCCCCAAATCCTGCAGGATCACCTTGATGCATATCACCCAGTTCTGGATGGAAAACATTTTATTCCGTCTCACAGGTCTCCTGGGAGGATTATGTGCTCTGGCTGTCAGAAAAATAACACACCTCTACCTGTCACAGCAACCCGCAAGCCTGAATTTTAAGTGGGAACTGATGAGTGTGGTGCATGTTCTGACAGCATACAGTTTGATTTAACAATACAAATAAGCACTACCTGTTCTGCTAATTATTATTCAGAGAGTTAACAAATTATCAGAACCTACTAACACAGTTTTGGAGTCTAAATACACAGAAATAAATGTGATCACCACTATGCATTTTCTCCACTTTCTCCAATCTGGTTGTTAATCCCATGGTCCTCACGGCAAAACGCAGTGCAGTCTGACAGCAGACTATCTGTGTCTTCCCAAAAGTTGATATAGGTACTTCGTGTGAGCCTCTCGGCGGTGTACGGAGGTGCCGGCAGGTGCGCACAAGCGCTCTCGAAATACCTCTCCGGAGGATCTGGGGCGGAAACCCAGCAGCCATCTCCGTGTTCCGCTGTTTGGTCTCCAGTCTCGCACTCCTCCTCTGCTCCGCTCAGTTTCGGGTTGCAAAAAGCCCAAACCATCCCGCAGAAATAGACGAAAAACGTGCCCATGACCATAATCATGAGCGCGTAGGACTCTATCATAGCTTTGGTGACTGCGGACGTCATTTTGCGCATATGTAGGAGTTACTGAACGGACTACCGAAAGTCTGGTCGCGAGGGGGAAGTCAGCTAAAGTGGCATCACCGTTCGAGCTGGACCACTCAGAAACGCGAGACAGATATAGGGAAAAAAAGTCCCCAGACGATTTAAAGTAGACCATCATGGGAGTTTTTAAGATTCTCAAAATTTCGATATAAACGGTCACTGTTTTTTTTTTCTCCTTTTTTTAAAAGACTACCGAGGAGAACCACCAACAAAACATCAAGCTTCTGTTTAATGTGTGATCTTGCTTTGTGTTCGGTTGTCTTTTCAACCAATTACAGTATTACATATGCCTATTTAATATTTGCTTATTGGCTACAGATTATATTTAAAATATAATATAATCATAAATGAAGTACAACCAAGTTTCCAAGTAGCACGTGGCGCTGCAAAATATAAATGCACATAAAAGTGCAGTAGTTTAGAGATCATTTAGAGCGTGTTTGTTTAATGAAAATATTAAAAAGACAACATATATGTTAGTTTTAGTTTAATCCCAGCAACCAGTTAAATAAGACTGAGACTGGTGCATGTGTTTAGTCTTACATCATACTAAAACTCTAAATGTTTTCCTTTTCTTGCATGATGTTCAACTACTCACTGTTTCCTTATTAATGTGCCCATTTTTCAGATTTCCAAGTAAACAAATACAATATATTAGAGCCAGAAACATGATGGTGAAAATAATCATTCTGTGCTGTGGAACAGTATTTGCGCCTTGCTGATTTAAAAAAAAAAAAAAAAAAGTCACAGAAATGTTGCAGATCATCAAATGCATTTTAATATTAGACAAAGATAATCTCAGTAAATACAAAATGCTGTTTTTAAATGATGATTTCATTTATTAAGGGTTGTCCAAACATTCCTGCGCCCCTGTGATAAATTAATTAGCCCCCTTGTTAAATCATGAACTAACTTTCTTTAACCACATTTTTTGTAAAGCTCAGTTCACTTTCACCAACCACACCCAAGCCGGATTAATACCAGGTCTGTTGAATCACTTAAACAGAACCTGTCTGACAAAGCGAAGTAGGCTAAAAGAGCTCAAAAAACAGCACAACACAGCATAAAGAAACTCAGGAACAGCTGAGAAACAAAGTCACTGACATCTATCAGTCTTGAAAGTCTGACAAAGCCATCTCTATGTCTTTGAGACTCCAACAAACCACAAAGGGACCCATTTTCCATAAATGGATACAACTTGGAACAGTGGTTAAAATTGAGCTTTTCCTTCCCACTGTCACCAAGTGGTTGCTCACAAGGGGTCATCTGATTGTTGGGGTTTTCTCTGTAATATTATATGGTCTTACCTTACAACATGAAGTGCCTTGATGTGACTGTTGTTGTGTTTTGGGTTTCTCTAAATAAAACTGAATTGAATTAGTGAACCTTTCCAGGAGCAGCTGGCTGCACTGACAACTCATCCAGGAGGTCACAAAGAAGCCAGAACAACATCTAAACAACTGCAGACCTTACTTATCTCAGTTAAGGTCAGTGTTCAACAGTAAGAAATAGACTCGGGGAAAAATGCCATCCATGAGAGAGTTTCACTATGAAGAACACAAAGACTCATCTCACATTTGCCAAAAACATTTCAGTGATCTCCAAGACTCTTGGAAAAATATTCTGTGGACTGATGAGAGAAAATTTGACTTTTTGGAAGGTTTGTGTCCTGTCACATCAGCTGTAAAACAAACACAGCATTTCATAAAAAGAACATCATAATAAGAGTCAAATATGGTGGTGGTAGTGTGATGGTCTGGAGCAACTTTCCTACTTCTGGACCTGGATCACTTGTCCTAACTGATGGAATCATAAATGCTGCTCTCTACCAGAAAGTCTTAAGGGAGAATGTCTGAACATCAGTTTATGTCCTGAAGCTCAAGAACATTTGGGTTATGCAGCAGAACAATCTGAAACACACCAGCAAAATACTACCTGAATAGCTCAACTAAAGAACAAAATGAAGGTTTTGTCAAACTCTGGACTTAAATCTGACTGTATTTTGTTTTGCCATGACCTTAAACAACATACACATAAGGTCAGGCCATTTATGCCTGAAAACCCTCCGATGTGACTGAATCGAAACAATTCTGCAAAGAGGGTTGGGCCACATGTCCTCCACAGCGATCTGAAACACTCATTGCCAGTTATCACAAGTGCTTGATTTTGGTTCTTGCTGCAAAGGGTGGCACAACCAGTTATTAGGTTCAGGGGGTAATTACCTTTTCACACAGGACCAGGTTTATTTGCATAGCTTGCTTCGACTAATACATTAAAACACCATTTAAAACTGATTTCTATATTCACTTGTGTTATGTTTGTGTAATATTATTATTTTTTTGATGATCTGAAACATGCAAGTGTGAAAAATATGCAAATAAGTGATCAGGAAGGAGAAAAATACTTTTTAAATGTAGCCTCGTGTTACAATCTTAAACCACCACAATGCATTTTTGTATAGCACTGTTTGCAGGTTTCCTCACCTACATGAGGCAGTGCTGATAAAGCTATCTCTAAATACAAATGTGAAGTGTTGTTTATACTTGCAGTAGGCTACTTGCCAGCTTTAAATGGGGGCTAGGCCCCGATATCATGTGAATGCTTGTTCTGAGCTGTACCAACATACCTACACTCTATATAGTCACTTTACCGTAAACTAAAACTTTAACAATCTAAGTTAAATCTTTAACCACTTCCTTTTGTTTTCCATCACAACTATAGTGCCTCTATTAGCAGGAGCACCTGCTGTTTCCCTTCGAGATGTGTGAGACAATATATAATAAACCTGACCAAATATTTGGGCCCTCATTAGTGTAAAAACCAGTCTGCAGTGCCTTTCAAGACAGTTTCGAGGACTGGGGACATTTCTGAAAAGTCAAAACAAGAGCACGCAGTGTAAATGAGGGCACTCACGCTTTATTTTACAGACTACATCGGATAGCAACATTAGCCCCTCTTGCATTGTGGGTAAACGAGTTTCCTCAATTGCCTATCAGTAACTCAGTACAATGCTTTCCTCGTCCAAAGAAACTACACACCCCAGCCGCGCCAACCCAGAGGTCCCGGATGT
Organism: Oreochromis aureus; assembly: GCF_013358895.1. Lineage (NCBI taxonomy): Eukaryota > Metazoa > Chordata > Actinopteri > Cichliformes > Cichlidae > Oreochromis > Oreochromis aureus. Next base: position 40,144,203 of record NC_052963.1, on the reverse strand, counting down.
CTATCGCGCCGGAAGAGAAGACGGTCCTTTCCCAGCCATCTTGTGGCTTCACCTAGCGAAGTGCTCGCACCAAGCCTCGTAGAATCGGAGGAAAATCCTGCTGAAGGGGCGCCATCATGCCCGGACAAATGCAAGAAGGTTTTGGCTGTGCCATAACCAATCGGTTCGACCAGTTATTTGACGACGAGTCGGATCCGTTTGAGCTGCTGAAGCAAGCCGAAGTAAAGAAGAAGAAGGAGGCTTCTGCCCCTGGTGCCGCCAAGACTGCAGCCCAGGCTGCCAAGCAGCCCAAAAAGGAGTCTCAGAAAGAGAGAAAGACCCCCTTGGCTGATAAGAAGGAGGAGACCCAGGCCGTCCCGCTCAAGAAAGATGGTAAAATATAATTTTCACGTTTCATGTCTCGCGCAGTTAAAGCAGATGCTTAAAATTGAGCTAACAGGCTAAGCTGCTTGATTACTAGCTAGCAATGGTTCACAAGCTACCCTCCCCGTGACATGCGGTCCACATGGCTGCTGTGTGCCCCTGCTGGCTGTCGTTTACCCGAACAATGACATTTACACAAACGTGTTCTGCAGTGGGATCCGTTGGGCTAAAAAAATTTGCTGTCCGACTTGTTTTGGCTTGCCCTCCCCCCTCCAGTGGGCCTTGTTGAGCGGGTAGAACCTGAAAGCCTGACCGGCCGGGGGTGTATCTCCGGGTTTATACATTTACACTTGCCACGATAGGCTTCCACAGATCCCCACTTGTTGCTGAGCTGACCCAGAAAGCAGTTTTTAGGGAGCAATTAATGATTTAACAAGAAAAAGAATTAAGAAATATATCTTTCTATATATTAATGTCAGGCGCTTTAGGAAGGAAGTTTAGCACGTGCAATGATTGAAGTAACGTAAAATGAGAACATGTGTACACTCTTAGCGGATCGGCAGGTGGATTGGACCTCGGAGCCTGCACTGCTCTCGCGCGGATGAACCTCGTGGTTGTAGTGTGGGGCGTGTTAAAGCACAGGCTCTTAAACCGCCACTTCCCATTGGCGCATAATGCAGCCGCGATGCACGCGGTCGACGTACATTCACAGCGCTTATATCTCCAGTTTCCATTTTCCCCCAGATATTTAATTAATCATATATAATTAATTAATCATATATAACATCATGTGTAGTTAACAAGTCATTCAATATATTCTTGTTTTACAACTTTTTTGTCTTAAATTTTTCAGCATCAGGATTTGACCTAGTTCCAGGAGGTTAGTTTGCCATTATCTTCACTTCAGGCTGCCAAGTAGGCTCATATCTATTTGCAAGAGAGAAGATGAGACAGGTGCGCTGACTATGGTGCAACCAGCTGCTCCTGTGTAGTGGTGGATGTCTATTTTGGTAGCTGGTGAGTTAAGCAATGGGTGGGTGGTGTTGTGTCACACTGGGTCAGTGGCAGTTAGCTGTGCCATAGAGGGTTAAACACTGTGTAGGTGTTAATTCACATGGCTGGCCTGTGAAAGGAAGGAGTAATGAGTGATTAAGTTATCAGATGGCTTTCCAGGTTAGAAAACAAAAGTAGGTCAACTTCCTTGGCATGTTAATTGGAATTATTTGCTCCACTTAAACACAACAAACACCTCTTCTTTGTCTTTTAGCACACTCAGAATTTGGTCCCAATCTGTCACTTTCACTGCTAATGGTCATCTGGTCCTCCTGTTGTGGTCAATCCTAGGTGCTGGAATGAGGAGAATGGGCCGGAAGCCGGAGGGTGAGGGGTCCAGACCCCAGGGCGGCCAGGGAGAAGGACGCCCCGCAACAGACAGACGGCCAGCGGAGAGGCGGCCACCTCGTCGCTTCGAGAGGCCTGCTGGCGACTCTGGCGAGAAACCTGAGGGTGGTGAATTTTCAGTGGAGAAGTGAGTTTATTTTCTGAGCAGACTACTTTCCAACAGGGTGTCTTCTGCTTTCACAAAATAGTTGTCATTATTGGGTGGGACTACAACTGTTTAGGCGTTTCTTAAAATGATAAGAGACTGTAGTCTTGCCCAAACTGCGGCAAGCACATATATCTTATTGTCACAAAAATCTATGTAGGAAACTGAAAAAAAAAATCATCTGCAGATCAACTTTTAAGTAGCTATTATCAGGATTTTTATAAACCTTTAAAAAAAAATCAATTGTATATGCAGTACCAATCAGTTGTATGGAGTCTTACAGGGAGCTTTAGGTCATTGTTCAGCTGATTGATTCACTCTCATATTCTCAGTTTTTGTTTACAGCAGGCAGCAGGAAAAGAAAAACGACAAAAAAAACCAAGTAAACAAAAAACTTAGCACCAAGCAGTAGACACAGTTAGCTGTTCAGGACTCCCTCAGGAGTTTGTAGAAACCAAAACCGGAGATAAAAGTGAGTGTTATGTTGTAATGGTGAAAACTTGTTTTTACTGCCCCCAACTGGACAATAAAAAATGTTTTCCCCATTGGCTAAGGAACCCTGTACCTTGGCTAGACTGTGATTGTAACTGTTGTTCTGCATTAATTTCTTTAGGCCCGTCAGCGACAGGCCAATGAGGGGACGCGGTGGCGGAAGGGGAGGCCGCGGAGGCAGGGGTCGCGGCATGGGTCGCAGTGATGGCTTTGATTCCCGAGGAAAACGTGAATTTGATCGGCACAGCGGCAGTGACAAATCGTAAGTAATATTTTTTCTTTTTTTCTTTTCCTCTCCTAGTTCTTATATATCGCTTCATTGAAATACCCTTAATGCATCTGGTCTTAAGACCTTTGTGTGAGTTGTGATGCAGTGATCATGTTATGATCCTGGCTAATCCAGATATTGTTTCAGTAGTTTGAAAGGAGAAGAGAAGCGTGGTGGAAGTGGATCTCACAACTGGGGCACCGTTAAGGATGAACTGAAGTAAGTTCTTACTTTAGGAACAGAAGAAACTTCTGTGATAGTTAAATAACACCTTTACGCTTTGATAGCAAGAACTCTCTCGTCTGCAAGTGATACATTGAATGATCTATTAGTATGCCATTCTTAGGTGACACGTGCTGTTCTGGGTAAAGCTTACTAAAATTGATGCATGCAGAGCAATTCTCATTTTCATGGCTTCCCTGCCCCCTCCTTGCAGTGAGCTTGACCAATCAAACGTCACTGAAGAAAACCCTGAAGGAGAGGAGCATCCAGCTGCCGACTCTGAGAACAAGTAAGTTTTTTTCACCTTGCTGTGTTCCTCAAGGACACCTCACTTTTTACTGTGAAAAGATTCACAACTTTTGATGTGCATTTTGTAGCCACACTCCCACATCCATACTAAATCAGTTAACTGAAAGACAGTGATATTAATTCTAACGCTTATCTGGGTGTGTTCATGTTGAAGGGAGAATGAGGTTGAAGAAGTGAAGGAAGAAGGCCCCAAGGAGATGACTCTGGATGAATGGAAGGCCATGCAGGACAAGGACCGCGCCAAGGTAGAATTCAACATCCGCAAGCCCAACGAGGGAGCTGATTGGAACAAAGGATTTGTGCTCCACAAGTCCAAGGCAGAAGTGAGTAAAAACAAAAGGTTTGCTCTGTTGGAGAAATTATTTATTGCTACATTTTAACAGGTATCCAGTACTCAATAAAGGTTAGATTTTTCTTCCAAAGCAGTATATTGACACTTCCAAAATAGGTGAGACAGCAGCTTAGCCAGGAAAAAGGTTTTCATGGCTGCACTTCAAAGTCAAAACTTCAACTTCAACATCAAGAACAGGAAGTAGTTGTACTTATCAGACAATGATGCAAGTTTTATTTTTGCAATATGCCTTAAAGTGAATCGGAGTGTTGTGCAAAATTGTATTAGGCAGTAAGTCAGCATTCATTTTCTAAGGCACTACTCCATCATAGCATTTTCAGTCAATGTGCCGAACATGTCACTTAAACTGGATTTGAAATTATAGGTGTGATTCATAACTTTTTAACAGGACTCGACAGGATGTTTTTATATTAACTGTATTATCTTATTAAGAGATTTGCATTTGTTGGTGGAAGCACATTATTTTGATCAGTGTGTTAATGTTGGCGTGCATCTTTGTACCTGTCCACTGCAGGATAAGAAAGGTGATCTGATTGACCCTGAGGTTGAGGAGCCGAAGGTAAAATTTCTACAGTTGCATGTACTCCGAGTATATGAACTCCAATCATGCATGCTAGCAGAAAATTGATGTTGCAGATATGCCAAAACAATAAAACTTAATTTTTAACCCCTGTTTTTTGTAATTTAGGGAGATGATGAGCACCACTGCAGGAAGCCAGCCAATGACATTACGTCACAGCTGGAGATCAACTTTGGAGACCTGGGCCGTCCAGGCCGTGGACGTGGTGGACCACGTGGTGGCCGTGGAGGTGGAGGTGGAGGTGGCCGTGGCCGCGGCGAAGCCACCAGGCCAATGCGTGGTGGAAGGTCTGACAAGGTAAGGGACATTAAGCACAGTTTAGTTGCTGTTATATCAGCAACAACCAGGTTTCTGCACAGGAAGTTTGGGATGCACAACACGAAATGTTTAAATTACCAGGGATTCTGATATTTGCTCTTTTTGTCATTTAGAACGTCCTTTTTTTTAGAAGTGGTACAGCCCTTCATATGAAAAGCAGATTGGCCTCTGCTGTTAAATCATTTTACGACTGATGGCAGTCAATTTATTTCTGTATTATTGCAGTGGACCATTTCCATTAATTAGTCTCATCTTTTCTAACTTGTACTTATTGTCCACCTTTTCTAACAGTCATCTACGTCTGTGCCAAACGTGGACGACCCAGAGGCCTTCCCAGCCCTGGCTTAAGCCATGGTTGCTAATCCTCAGGCCTACAGGAGCCTCCTGAGCACCTCCACTACGAGGCTTGCATGTTCCTGGATCCTTCAGCAGAGTGAACCAATGGAGAAGACTGTCATTTACTATGACACTCAATGTGAGGACTGAGTTTTACCCAATAAAAACAAAACGAAGATGGAAAAAAAAAACAGAAATTAACAAAAAAAAAACAAAAAAATAAAAGGACTTCTTGCTACTCTGGAGCAACTTATTGGTAGAGGTTTTGTACTTGGAAACAAAGTAGCAGGGATGTTTTCATACAGTATTTTTTTCAGAGGTTATGCATTGTCCATTGATAAATTTTTGTAATTGCTGCTTGAAAATATGCATTTTGAAAGAGTATCTTTAGTGTGGTGTGTGCCATTGCTTTCTCGCTTTAAACTAGGCACTGTGGAGCTCCAACCCAAGCTCATAAGCTCTGCCACACCAGGTATTTCAGATGACGTTACAGCTTCAGTCATTGAGATTTATGGATTTTTTTTTTTTTCTTTAGCACTGGGATATTGTTTTATATTTTGTACAGGAGGTCTATTCTTGTATGATCTTCAGCCTGTAAATCGTAACTATTTTCATAGATTCTTTCAGAGACTGTATTTCACATGGTGCAAATAGGATGCATCTTGATCTTTGATCAAAAGGTGCTACCTATCTTTGAATGCATTGATGAAATGGCGCCTAAATCTGAATTTAAGGTTCTTTTTGTACTGAAGATGTTTTGAAGGAGTAACATTAGGACATTTTGGAGGAGCACGCTGGTGATAACTCTTAAATTTGCGCTGATCGTGAAACATTGGTCAGGTGAATTTATTAGCAGCTCAAAGATATTTCACATTTTCTCGTTACTTGTTATTTGAAGTGCAAACCTCGGTCTAATGTATCTTCCTCCTTGCCCATTTCATCTTTGATCACTGGCCATGTGCGAGTCAATTAATGCCTTTCTTTTTACTTTAGAGCGATAAGGGGAGGAAGTGTTTTTACACAGTTGAGATTTGACCCTCTCCAACTGTTTACACACTCCACTCTGGTATCCTTTCACAGATGTAAACTCAGCCCAGCTTCAGTTTGTTTCTGCAGTCTGTTCTGTGCTGATATTTTCCTCCACTGTTGACTTGCCCTGTAGCTTCCACAGTGGCACCACTGCATAATTGCTCTGAAAGAAATACAGTTGTCCATTGTGTGGAACAACAGAAGTTCTCTACAAATGTGTGAATTCTAGCCCTGCTATTGGAGACCTCTGTCGGTAAATAAAGGTGGTCGATAAATTTTTTTGCATTGTCATTTCTTTTTTCTTTTTTCTTTTCTTTTTTGTCCTGACTGCACAAAGGCATTATTATTTTACGCTTTCGCTGTACTTTGTTTTACTTGTCTTTATGACCGCATCACCTTTTAAATGCATGCTACCACTGTGCTCAATTAGGGGGGCCTGTTTTAATATCCAGCTGTTTTTTCATCTTGCCCTACTAACCTAGCATTGCGTTATAGTCATTTATTGACTTATGCTGGACCTTAGTGTAGCCCCTCAGTTTTCTGAAGCAACCAGTTTTAGCTTCCTTCCCTCCTTTAAGCCAGTTTTGTTCTGAAGGTTGTCTTTTGCAAACAAAAGATGTGCACAAGTTGGCTGCCTGTGCTCAGACCTAGCGTGGTTTCTGGGATAATCATATTAGATGCTAATTTGCTGAGAGGAAGCCAAAAGTCCTTCTTGTCTGAAACCAAACACGTAAATCAGTTTTCATCCTGTCTTTTTAACTCTGGAGTTAGTATTACATACAGAAACATTTTTAAAACCCTGGCCATGTTTGAGATGAAAGATACTTTAATTGTCCCTGAAGGGAAATTTTTGCTACTGCTTTTAAAGTATGCAGTTAGCTCTGTAATTTGTTGGGGAAAGACAGCTTTTGTGTTTTTGCTGCAAATACAATACTCAAATATTTAAAAATGTTAATGATGTGCAGACTTTCAGCTTTAACTCGAGGAATTTATCAAAAGTATTTCATTAACTTTTAATAAATAATAGGCATGTTTTTACACAACCCCTATTTTCAGAGGCTCAAAATTAGACTGCTTTAAATCTAAAAATATTAAAAACAAAACAAAACAAAAAAACACTTGGATAAGAAGAATAGAACCCATGGACTTCACTAAATGCTGGGATTCCTCCCCTTAGAGATTCTGCCAGCAGCTTCAGTTACTGCTTAAATGTGGGTTCTTCTGCATATAGTTTTGCATTTAGTAAGTGAAAGGCATACTCTACAATAGAATAGTTTAGCCCTTTACTATGATTGTCCATGTACAACAAAATTGTGAGTGCTCAACACCAGCTGTGCAGGTTTAAAATATAAATGGACAAGAATAAATAACAAATGGGAAAAATGTATACAAAATAAGAGGAAGGCTACATTAGAACAGGTTGCAAAGTGCTTGGTTTAATATGAGATTCAATTCAGTTTTCTTTATATAGCGGCAAATCACAAAGAAAACGGAAAACCCCAACACTCATATAACCCACCTTATGAGCAAGCACTTTGGTGACAGTGGGAAAGAAAAACTCCCTTTTCACAGGAAGAAACCCAGCCGAACTAGGCTCAGGAAAGGGCAGCCAACTGCTGTGACGGCCTGGGGTCAGGGGATGAAAACAGGACCAAGACACGCTATGGAAAAGAGCCAGAGATGAATAATAAGCAATGATTAAATGCAGAGAGGTATTTAAACACATGGTAAGAGTAAGAGGTGACGGAAGAAGAAAAACTCAGTGCACCATGAGACTAGATTACTGACTCAGTGATTACTCATTACTTTATTTACCATGAGAAACTCTTGGCTTCTTTTTATTTTGACAGAATCATTTGGCTGAATCTGAGCAGAGAATACAACCTTGTACGCTTCAAAATTCATCCTGCTGCTTTCATCAGCAGTGACAAACCTTTAGAATTCTTTCTAAAAGAGTAATATGGCCTTCCTGTTCTTAGTGTTGTAAATCACCTCTATTCCTGCAGACATCTGTTGATTGTAGACCTAGACAATGATATGCGTACGTCCTTGAGAGTGGTTATGATTTGGTTAGATGCAGTGAAGTTGTTTTTCTTGACCATGGAAATAATTTTGTCATCATCCACTTTAGCTGTTTTCTGTGGTGCTGCTGAGCTGGCCAATTTATTCTTCTTTTTAAGAATGCATGTTGTTGATTTGAGTGATCATTCTCCCCTAATTGGTTCAGTTTGTTTGTTCGTCTGTTTGTTAACAGTGTAGCATCCACAGTTTTCATGATATCATTTTCAGTTTTTTTGTGATGGTAGATACCAATAACAGCTCAGGCTGATTTAAGTTTGGTGAAAATTCGGTCATGGTAACACCCAACGTGAATATCAGTCAAAACTTTATATTACCCACAATTTTTTATGGATCGTCTTCAAACTTCCCAACAATATAATAGGCTTTGGAGGGGGAGATTATGAGTACAGTAGTTGGCTAAGCATTTGACTTTGACCTTCATTATTCAACCTTTGTAGCTTTTAGAAGCCAAATATTTTAGCCAATTCTGAATTGTTTGAAACATTTTTTTAGCCCAACATTGTATGTTTTCCTAATGACATAAAAAGATTAATATACTACACTAGATTTTAGAGTTGGATGCCACTTTTACGTGGTCTTGATCTCGCTGTCTCGGTCTTGCTGTCTCAGATCGACATCAACGTCAACAGTATCCATGACACACAACGTGACGTTCGATAATGTGTCATGCGCAAAAGCATCAGCTCTAAGAGCCGTGCTTAGAGAGTGCTTTGTAGTGAATCAGAAGAGTCGACTCCCATTGAGCGAGAGCCGGCTCCTCATTTGATTTCCTTTCGCTGCTCAGCTCTCACACAGTGGCTCAGCTATGCTCCAATCCCTCCATATTGTGGACAATCACATGCGAGGATATAGGATAATATCATTATGTGAAAAACAGAGAGGGTGAGAGACGCAACAGTCAAGTGGAGCGTGCGTCTGTCCTCTCAGTAAGTGAGTGAGACAGTAGACAGCGGTGAGGAGGGCTGTGCGAATGCGTCACAAAAACACATAAATATGCCTGAGACCCGTAAACGAAGCAGCATCTGGCTGCAGTTCAAAGAGTTTTTTGTCTCGGTCGCGGTCTTGGTCTCGTCTCGACTTTGTCTTGGTCTGACTCGGTCTGTCTTGGTATTGTCTTGGTCTTGGTTTAGGCGGTCTTGACTAGAAGTCTACTAGATTTTGATATTAACAATGCTGACGTCAGCACAAATGATCTAGAAAAACCGCTGATGTCATCAGGATGACACAATCACAAATAATCTAGAAAACTGCTGATGTCATCATACTGTAAGATAAATATGATAAAACATCGGAGATGCGCTCTCTGAGTGTTCTTGTTACTAAACTAGGTTTGCTTTGTACGACTCTAGCACCACGATTACCCTCTTTGGAGTCAGTGGACCATACGACATCCAAGAGAGAAAAAAAAACATACAAAGTCTGAATGATGAACTCATTTATTGGTATTGACATCTAAGTAAATTAAGTATATATTTATGAGCTACGCCGATTCCCATATAAAGACAGTCATAGTCAAAGGGTGCAAAATCATCAAAGAGGTCGCTCAAAACACAAGATTGTTTTGAAAAACATAAAAGAATAGCACTGTACATTCAACAGATTTTACTTTTTTGTGTTTTTTTGTTTTTTTGCTATGCCAGCCCTGGAACAACCGATGACAACGTCACTCAGTTCAGACTGAAATATATCCACATCCAAATATACTTGCTTTGACTTTCTTTCACCCTGTCATGAAGTTCATATTTGTGGCTTTAAAGACTTTATTGCTGATGGCATCTGTCACATCTTTGCAAAATGTATCTGATTCAGCGGCACTTTGTGTTCAGTGGTAATTGTCATTTATATTAAGATAGAACTGATAAATGTGGATGTTATATGTACACACCAAGTATCCCTTTTTTTGTTTCTGCCCCTTTTGATAGAAATGCATCACATAATTTTTATATTAATCAGATACATATTCTTGCTATTATTTGCCTGTTCTTAATGAGCCAGTAGTGTTCTACTGGATGTAGATCTGGGGACTGGGGAGGCCGCTAAATTTATCACGTTAATTAAACAATTAAAGGTAACTTCTGCTTTGTAACATGTTGAATTTAGCATTAAAAGTAGAAAATTGTGACCAGAAAAAGATGCACCACCATAAAGTCCTGAGATGACTGCAGGGTCCAAAGTCACTACACAACTGTTGTCAGATGTTTGAGTCAAAGCAAGCTGGGAACATGAATCCTACAAGTGTTGCCTCAGCAGATGTGAATAATCGTCAGTGCGGACTGTGTTTACCAGTGTTGGTGAGCCTGTGCTGGCTGCAGTTTCAGATTTCTGTTTTCAGCCAACAGAAGTGATTCCTGATGTGGAAACTCGACAGGTCTAAGATGGTTTTCTGCTCAGTGCAGCTGGAAAGAGGGCTTATCAGAGATAAGATAAAGCTTTTCTCCTGATTTTTTGGTATTAGAGTAAACTGAAAACCTGAAACAGAGAATCATACTTGGTCTCAAAGATCATACTTTTCTCATTCTAAAACTCCTGAATGTTTATCTGCAGGAGTATATGCTGTACCAAGTTGACTGGCTGTTTCCATAACTGCACAAACAAGCAGATATACAGATATTCTAATGAAGTGTTTGTTGAGTGTAGTAATCATATTCTATAAACATCAGCATGGTTTTACTGGCTTTGTGTGATGTTGTCAGGCTAATATTAGCTATTGTCTCTCAACACTGCTGGGGTGTTGGATTTGTCTCAAATTAAAAAGTTGCAGTTAGTTCTAAATGGTCCAGTTTAACTTCCTCCTTTTGTAGATGAGCTAAGACTGAGGTAGGATAAATGCATATGCACAGGATAGTCAAGGCTATAACAGAGTATGCATTTGGGATGATCTTTTACAAAGGAGAGGACATGTCTACATGTCATAGCAGGAAAAGCACCAACAGAAAAGCAGATGATGTCTGAATTCTATTTTTGCGTCAGGAACTAAGTAATCCCTCTGCTTCTCTTTCTATGACAAGTCTGATTAGGAAATTTCTTCAGCCAGATCAGAAATGACAATATCTCTTGCAAGTCTGTCCTGTTAATTGTAGTCAAGCTATTAGTGTGTCCATTGCCGTTTTGAAGAGAAAACAATTGTAATGCATGACATGATAAGAATACCCTTTAGGTTTAAAATTGTTACTGCATAACTGAAGCTCAGACTTAAGCAAAGGTTCTCTGGTTTCAGTGAGCATGGAGGTAGTTCATGCAGTTCTTTGTTTCTGGGCTGTTGGCTTATCAGCATTCTTCCTCTAAAAACAGCTTTCATTTGCTTTCAGTTTTACTAAGCGTTCTGAAAGAAGTCACTGCAGTCAATTTTCACTGCATCCAGAGTCAGCTTCCCTCCAAACACCAGCGGCTCTATGAAGATGTTTTGATTGGAAATGAAAGGCATGTCCAGAAACTCTCCACATTTCTCCTCATCATCTTCCTCGTCCAAATTTCCGGGCTCGTGTGATGAAATATAATCAACAGTTGTGTCCAGAGACGTGTGCGTGTGATCAGAGCTGTCTGAGTCGTGGGACAAACTCTTAATGTAGGTGGTTGGAATGACCGACTCTGGCTCAGTCTCAGAGCTCAGTCTGGTTGAAGGAGACATACGCAAGATTGGTTTTCTAGATTCACTGTTCTGCTTGGGTAGCTCCTCCACATTCACCAGGATGAGCTTTTCTTCCTCCCTGGGTTCACTGGAGCTGCATGGTGGGAGCGGCAGGTTCATGTTGCCCTGTTTGGAACAGAGACACGTGCTCAAATGACGAACAATAAGAGATGCAGTCCAACCTGAATTCTTCTTAACTTTTATACGTTTACCTTGTCTTGGGTATACTCTTTGGCCCACTTGCTGTTTGCAGGATCTGGCACAACATCTAGCATGAAGTACTGGCAAAGCTCCCAAGACCTGAGGAAGAAGGAGAAAACTTTTTATAGCAACAAAATAATAAGGTGTAACTGCGTTATAGAGTTTATGTTGCACACGAACCTTTGCTTTACTGTTGAGTTGTGGCACAAACACAGAAGAATCACCACAATCACAGTGCCGATAATAAACGCTGGTAGGAGGAATGCTTGGGCGTCCTCTGCAACAGTGGCAACAAAAAAAGGATGTAAGATCACGGAATACACCTTTATTTCCTCTGTTACAGCATGTCTACAACGCTTAACTCTTTGTAGGTTCTTCCAACAGGACAGCAAATATACAACAGAATGGCTGAAAAGTATAAGAATTAGGTATTTCAAAGGCCCACAGTCCAGTTCTCCACCCAAGTGACACAGTGGAAGTACTTCAAGAAAGCTAAGTATAAATAAATGCCAAATCTCAATGAACTGAAGCAACTTTAAAAAGAAGAGTCATACAGAAAACAAGTTACTGCTGCTAAAGATAGTTACTACGAGATACTAAATCATTGCTTGGACTTGTTTTCTCACAGGGCTGCATAGAAGGTGGTGACTAATTTATTTTCCTCATTACTGTATATGTACATTAAAGAAAAATACATCAGTATCAGGGACTATTTTATCGAAGATCACTTGGATTGAAAACCAAAACCAGTCTGAGTTTTAAGTATACAGTGTGTTTTTAAACAGTTTCACTTAAAAAAAAGCTTTAATGTGAAACTTTTACAATTTTACAAGTACTTGTATAAAATAAATTTTGTGATAAGAAGTTCTTTAATCCAAATGGATATTAACACAATACTACAGATGTGATAATTGACATGAACTTCTTACAGGCCTGTTAAATTAAAGGCAACACTCAACAACCAGGTAGCTTAGCTTAGCTTAGCATAATGATTGCATTGGAAATAGCTTGCATGGCATGCAGACCTCCTATTTTACCATGTCACTAGTGTAGTTTCATATTTACTCTACAAACCCAAGAGTGGGAATGAACTCCTCCCTGAAAGAAACTAAGTGTAAAAAAAGAAGCTGCTTACGTGTAATGAAGAACTTGATCTTTTGACTTGCAGGGCCTTCTCCTACAGCTGTTGAAGCACTAATCCACAGTCTGTACTCTGCTGGAGGCAGGTCCTTAATTATATACGTCCTCTCTGATCCTGGTGTTGAGTCTGAAAATGTATAAACACATACAGCAGAGGCAGAACATTCTGTCAGTGTGCATAGTTTGAGTTAAATATGTTTCAGTCACAGACTGTATATAGATGAGCTCGGTCATTTGAGAGGGACTCAGAATAAAGTTGCTTTTCCTTCACACTGAAACGATCCAGTTGGGGTGGTTTGGGAATCTGGCTAAGGTGCCGCACAGGTGTGAGGTTTTGGGGCTTCCCAGCTTGTAGGAGGCCCTGATGTAGACCCAGGAGAGATTATATATTTTAGTTGGCTTGAGAACAGCTTGGCATCCCTCTTCAGAAGAGCTGGAGGAGGCGGCCAGGGTGAGGTTGGTCTGGTTGTCTCTGCTTACGCTGACCCGTTTAAGTAGCACAAACTGTGTAAATGTTACACTTTAAGGTGTGGCTGTCTTGTGATTCATAAGTCACAACTCTATAGATGCACATGCTATCTGTGGTTTCACCCCTTACTCATTGTGTCCGGTTTCCAAACGGCATGGTGGCAACAGAAGAAATGCGGAACTTCACAAACTAATGGCTGATGAATCCTCTGTATGATCTATATGCTTTTTAAATCCTCTGTTCTCTTATGTTTCATTTAGTTACATCGCTTCACAAGAAAAATGCTTTAATGCCTGGAACCATATTGAAATAACAAGCTTTTGAATAAAATATTAATGTGGTCCCTTTGATTTAGCATTCTCATTTTCTTCACCTTGGCCTTTTCTGAAAATGTCAGTAAAATAAAACAACTGCAGTTTAACTCATCCTTACAGCTTTTAGAGTTCTCTGTGGTCTCCAAATAGATAGTATACTTGGTAATGCAGCCCCTTCGCTGACTCCTGTCAAGCTCACTCCAGGTAATGTTGACGTTGTTTCTTCCCTCAACCTTCTCTTGGACACGTGGGCTGGCTTTCGGAGCTGCAAACCACAAGCACAACCCAGAACACTGCTTAATATGATGACCATTAACGAAAGATTTAATATTTAATAAGGAATATTGACTGTTTTGTATGTCTTACCTGACTCCAAAGTGGCAACACCTTTAAATTTCCAGCTAATAGAGCTCTCATTATAGAGCACATACACCGCTCCGTCATAGCACTCAAATGGCTGGACATCTGCAGAAAGGAGGACAGAAGCACTTTAAGAGAAAAAAGCAGAAATGGGCAAAATGTGTGTTTTCAAAAAAGTTACAAATTGCTCATTAGAGGCTTTGCTTTTCTCCTGCTTCATCTTTCACTTCCTACCTGAAATGACAGCGTGGTTTTCGTTCTCGCCCAGCCTGACCCATCTGAGCTCCTCCAACTTGTTGCCATCTGGGTACCACTCCACTACATATGCGGTGGGTGGCGGTGCAGTTTCAGGTTTTGTCCAGGAGATGGTGATATTGGAGTTGTTGGCTGTTACTTGTAAGTTGTTAGGGGGTTTGGCTGAAGCGAAAACAAGGCAGTCATGTAGTCACGTAATTTATAAATGCAGAGACCAGTGTTACTTAATACATTTGTAACATTTTAATAAGAAGACTTAAAATTAAAAGAAAGGGAAGTGACTGTGGATTTTTGTAGCTGTCCTGACACAGAAACAAGGCTGAATTACCATCTGGGAAAAGTTTTTCATTAGGCAGTTAGGAATTGTTTTATTTTTGCAACAAATAGATGGTGTAAAGTAAACTGCAACTTGAATTATTGCATAAATAACTGCCCCTGTTTTGTGGAGGGCTCTAACATGTTGGTGTACGCTGATAATGCACAACATCAAAAACACCTGGCCTAATATCGAGCAGATCGAGCATGCCATCAACACAGATCTGACCCAGAAAACATGTACGCAGGAACACTAAAATTGTGATATATCTAATCTATAGGGTGAAATTAACATACACTGTGTCATATCTTCCCTATGTGAAACTGAAAAATAATTCCTGGGAAAAAGGAACTAATGCAGCGAGAGTCACCTTCTACGCACTTCCCCCAAGTCACAAGTTGTCTTTGGTGTAGCTGGATTTAATTTTCTCGTGGTCCCACCCACCAAATCACACCTTTTCTTTACTTTCTTAAAGAGCCGCTCAGTTAAAGCCAGACTTTAGAGAAGTATCTGTGTCCATGCTGAGTTTTGAAAACTAAAGGCAATGAAAATTTGGGACTTTGTTTTATTGTGTGAGACAAGGAACGAGGAATAAAAATGCTTTACAGCCACAGACACCTGGACACTCTAGGGTTACTGCTTGGTCCGGGCTTGTTTAGGCATATTGCATGGGTGCTCAGTAAGATTGGGATCTGGAGAGTTTGAATGCTAGGTCAACATTACAGACTTTTCATTGCATTCCTCCAGCTGTTCGTGAGCAGCTTTTTCAGTGGCAAGGTTAGGACACTGTGGCCTGAATGCACTATAGCGAGACCATCAGTGCCATTCACTCAAACTGCAGAGGGGAATTTGCTGTAGTCAAATTTGGTCTAATTTTAGACCAGATCTGTCCTTGTGAAGCATATTCCAAATATGTTTTGGGTGAACCAGATAACTACAAACAAAGACATATCAGTGTTTCAGCACAGAAGCTCCGGTTGCTGAACAGACAATGGAAAAACAGATGCTGAATCATATGTCAAATGTCTTTGTTTTTTTACCTTCAGTACGGCGGGTTGTTACTCTCGCAGGAGGGGACAGCCCTTTGGAGTTGCGAGCCCTCACTGTCACATCACAGCTGGCACAAAGTTCAACTAGACAACTCCTTTCATTGGCACTGACGTTAGTGATGACACTAGAGCTAGAAATGCTGAGTTCATATCCTAGGATCTTCCCTCTAGAGACGGAAACGTTCGCCTCCTGAAATCAAAGAGATAAAAAGTTAAGCGTCACATCAATTTTTTTGATGACTGGAGGATGCAGACCAGACAAAGGAAATGATTACACAAGCCAGGGATTTAGATGCCGCTCAAAATCAACATCACAGCAAAATGAGTATGTAAGACACATCATTTCTGTTCAGCTCCTCTCTTTCTTGTAAACTGAAACTGTGGTGTCTGCTGACAGGTTTCACTTGTCTCTCAGTGTCTTTATGTGACATTGAAAGGTTCTAGGTGTGTGTGTGTGTGTGTGTGTGTGTGTGTGTATGTGTATGCACGTGTGTGCGTGCGTGTGTGTGTGTGCGTGGTCCAGGGTGGTGACTGTGTGAGTGTGAATGTCACACCTCAGAGGTGGTCAGTTGTTGACATTTAGTCTGCAGAACGTAGTAAAGCACAAAGATCAGAAAGTGTTACTATGGTTACAATGCCACATGCCCACACAGACACACAGAACGGGGAGAGGGGAATACATGTAGACCTCAAACCCTCAGACTCAAGCACACACAGCAGCGCTATGTGCTGTGTTTCAAGTGCAGTGCAATTTCATGTAATTCAACTCTGCAGCGACCATGTTAAGGATGAGAAACAGTGAAAACTGTATTAGTTTTCTTTCATAAGATTAAAAAAAAAAACTTACCTTCCAGTAAACTTTCATGTGTTTAAAATCAGATGCAAGCCACACATCCAGCTCTTTGGCAGGGGCTAAAATAAAAACAAACTGCAGTAAGTCACCAGGGCATATTAACTCAATTCATGCAAGAGAAGATAGTGAACTGGGTGGGTTTTCATTTCAGTAAATGAGTGCATCTGCAACGGTGTGATGGTTTCTTATCAGTGATGAAATGCTTTGAAATATTTTAAAAAGTGACAGACATCCAATGTGCAGCTCTGTTAAACTTTCCTTTCATCTTAACTCTGACAGTAATGAGTAGCAATTCCAAGAAACCCCATGTTATTTGAATCAAAGTCCTTATCTAATTAAAAAAAGAAAATAATGCACAAACAGTGTGGTTAAAAGGTCTGTTGGTGCAAACTGTGGTTATTCATTATTAAAATTAATTCTATGAGGCTTTATTCACGAACTCTGTGATGCTTTCTGAACGTTCTGTGCGTGTCTAAACCAAACTTGCTAAAGTCTTACACAGGGGAGGGTGGTTTCCTCTACAGTAACTCTGGCAGCAGTGTGTGACCGTACATGAGATGTTGTAACCCAGTGAGGAAAAAAAGGTCACTTCACCCTGTAATTTGTGTACGAATGTAGGAAGATGTGGTAAAAAAAAAATGTAAATGAGGTTAGAAGGAGTGCTTTGTAAGTTGCCTCCTAGAAGGTGCATGTATGCTGGCGTCAACCCTATTCCAAAGTACACTGCCAGTTATTACTTTCTTTCACTTCCAGTAATTTCTCAAAAGAAGGAAAATTTAAGTATTACTGATAACACACACAGCAGTCACATGGTTAGCCTCTAGCAATGGTTCCCTGTTGATGAGTTCAAATGCTGTTGTTAAAATGAGATTTCAGGGTAGGCCACTTGCAACCTTTTAAATGTCAGTTTCAGTTGTTTCAATTCATAGTGTTTATATTTTCCCCAAAACAGTTTGATACCAACCACAAAAAAGGATATCACAGCACTAACTAAAATGAAAACACCTATGAAATGATCCACTTTCACAAGAAAAGGCAACATATTGGGTCATGTTTCTCTCTAAGCTGATTTTTACTGTGCCTTTAAGGTCATGATATTAATCATCTGTGGTCAGTTGGACAGTCACTTTTAATTCAATGTGTGGAGTTAAAAATAGCCTTCTTCAGAGGCCGAGGGAGCAAATGCTCATCCAGAAAAAGGGGGAAGAAAGACAAACTGCAATTATGGTGTTGATGCACACACGCTCGAAGAAGGCGTGCAAGACACTCCTCACACAAACATTGCTTCACCTTTCTGTCACAGTTTGACGTTCATGGAAAATGATGTACATACAGTGATCTGTCACTGCTGTACATTCATAGTTTTACATATATGTACAGAGGCTTGCATATCTTCACACCATCAGTATTAAAAGTATGCAGCGATACTTCCCATAAAGCATCACTGTCTTCTTCACACCCTCACCTTTCTTCCCTGTGCCTCACTATTCATCTTGTGTATAATTACACTCAATAATAATTTACTGAAGATATTTATTACATTAACAATTTAAGAAAACATGGATACATCGTATTGGTAGTAGCTGCTTTTGTTCTCAGCATAGTAAGACCCGTTTCAGTGGCTCAGCCAGTGGTGAGCAGATAAATGCCTCAGAAACCGAGAGGAAGCACCATTGTATTATCTGATGGCCTGCACTGATAAAGCGCCACGGATATACTGTATGTGTACCTTATTATCTGTCTCTAGACAGAATGAGTAGTGTCAGGAAGTGCTTTACAATACACAAAGGCAGACCTTAAAACGGCCTTCCGGAGCTGCAGGTTAACACATGAGTACTTACGTTCCTCTTGAGTCCATGCGCAAATGTTCGTGCTCCACTCACTCCACAGGCCGGTGCTGAATTTAGATCTGGCCCTGAAATGGTACAACCTATAGGGCTCCAGAGAAGAGATGGACCAGTGGGAGGAATTCATCTGCACAACCTGTAAGTTAATAATAAATACATATTTTTCAGTTATATAACCTCAGATTACCATATAGATACGAGTCTTGCATGTGGAAGTGATCCACGAATTAACCCGAGAGAACATAAAAGGACAAATTCCAGCTTGTTTTTAAGACTTGAGCATCATTGTCAATTCACTTATGCTCATATCAGTCCTGCTACTCATATATGCCTCTCGGTCTGAATCAGTAACAGACCTATTTGGTCTAACTGTATATCTTCAAAGGTTTAGGTAACATCCTGTGATATCTCTGACTTCTACTTTTCTCACTGAAAGTCCCTAAATTCTCAAACTCTGAAGAGTTAAAATGTCTTACTGAGTCCTGATAAGTTGTCCATGTCTGCTTTTCTGCCCTGTACTGGATCTCCAGGTGCTGAGTCCTCACAGACTGCTCCACTTTCATGATGCACTTCCGGGAGTAGCACTCTGGCTTGCCGAGAACGGGAGTCGACGGCATCGCTGTTCGGATCAACGCAAAGCGGTCACATAAATGACAAAAAGAAAACATTTTGTGCAGCACTAAAACAAAACAGGTTCCTAATATTTGCCATATTGTCTTGATGCATGCTCAATCCAGCGTGTAAGGAACTCCATCTGGATGTTGTGTTTTCAGTGGGAAAGGTGTTTCATCCCTCATCCAAGTGACTTTGAAGAAGACTGAGAAGTGACTTTGAATGAGTGATGAAACGTTTCCCGAGCTAAAAACGTAACATCGAGATGAGCAGAATCATCTTTCTGGGATTCCTCTGGGTTTTTTTGGCAGGATTTGGAAAAGAGGATGGGTGATCATCAGTAACCATAAACTTCAAGATTGAAGTAGAACAGTTTCCACTGCAGAGTTGGTGTGGAATTCTACCCACAGCATCATTACGTTCTCATACCCTTCAGTCAACCTGAAAATCTTTTCTTGCTTTTTTTTTCAGAAGTTTCATCTCTGGAGTCATTGGTCTCCAGTTGATGGTAACTTACGTGAGTCTTACCAATTTTACTGAGTGTGTAGTTAATGATGGACGATTGTGCAGAACCCAGTGGATTTTCAGTTTGAACCCACACTGAGATGAGCTCGACTGATCTGGAGACAGTGAAGTTCACCGACAGCAACTCGGTTCCCTTATTGGAGACTTTGTATGGCGTTGATCCATCTGAGTGATTTCCAGACACCCCCTTCACCCTGAAAATTTCAGTTGACAGAATAAACTGTTATTGATGTGTTTTAAAGGCAAAATTGACAAGCAGAATATTTGTTTTTATAGCAGTATGGTGGTGACTCACCAAAGCGCTGAACTGTTTCGAAGATTAGTGTCCCGTCCTCTGTTCCAAATGCAGACCACAACTCCACTTTCATTCTTTACTATTTTGTAGATGCATGAAATGTTTTTAGGGCGATCTGGTAGGTCTGGAGATCAAAGAAGCCAGAGAAAATACTCAGCTGAGTATTGAGCAGAGAGCTAAAGCATAAACAATACTAAAAGTAGCAATTTGTCTATTTATGTCAAGCTGCATATGTCAGAAACAGCAACAACAACAAAAAATAGTTTATTTTCACACTTGTGTTAGCCACTCCTATATAGACTAAATCAGCAACTTATCATAGCTAACTTTGACACTTAGCTGTGCTCACTCCTCAACATGCAACCAGAGTGTACATTATGTAAAGACAAAAAAGCAGAACCAAATGACCTTTTGACAGCTTTTGTAACTTAAAAGCGCTAAACATACCCTAAAATAAGAAGGTCTCAAGCTGAAAGACAAGTCCTGCCCTGCAGAGCATCGCTCAGGACTTTTCAGTCCATTCAACATCAATCTGTTGGCTTTTTCTAATTAGAAATAGAGAGCCTTAAATCCATGAACCTGGGCTAAAAGTCTCAGTAGAGGGGACTTTCATGCTCACTGAATACTCACATCCAGCTGAGATGTCAAGTCCACAGGGGTCCAGATCTTTACGGTTCTCACAGTGACAGCTGTATGTCCTGTTCTCTGTTATGTTCACCACCTTAAAATTTATGGTTGTAGAATTCAGTGGTTTGTGTTTCTGCTTTGTGGGACCTTGGCCGCTGTACATGGAACTCGTACACTTCAGGTTAAAGATACAGAACACCTCAAAGCTGGAGCCTAGCTGCACTACAGATTCAGTACTGGATCTGATGACGCAGGATTTGTCACCTAAAAACAGAAAGAACAACTTACAGACTCTAATAACATGATCATATGATCATATTTATATATATATATATATATATATATATATATATATATATATATATATATATATATATATATATATATATATATATATATATATATATATATATATATATATATATATATATACACACACACACACACACACACACATATATATATGAAAAAGTTATATCCCAGATGGCAGATACATTTGGGGTTAATCTGGGCTATGCCTGACACTTGGCCCATGTAAGATGGACCAGGCTGAGTCAATGTCTTTAGTCAAGGCCAAATTTGGCTCATAGGAAACTGCAGAAACAGCCAAACATTAACTGCTAATCTGGACTATGTGAAAATTTGATTTAACTATAATTTTAAGCAAACACGCAAATCTCAATCTTCACATTTGCACACAACAACACTGTCCACATGCACACATTCTTCTTCTAGGCATATTCTTCAGGATATCAGTTATCATCTGTAAACTATCACATAACCAGAAGGCTCACAAACGACGGACGATGGGAAAGACTCTAGATCACTAGCTTTAAGATCTCTTAAAAGAAAAACACCAAACAAACCCACTGATCGTGTAGTTGATATCGAACTTTTATCACCAATATATATAAAGAGAAGAAAACAGGATATGATAGAAAACTGAATTCACACATTTATCTAAGCTTACCAATGCAAAGCTGCACGGCCAGCATGGCAACGGCGACGAAGACCGACCATAACTGCAACATTGTTGCCACGAGTCATCAGCAACTTTACAGCAGCCTAAGTGTCTCTTCCATTGCCACGGGAGCTGCTTCGCCTTAAAAAGGAGAAGTAAAATAAATGCCTGCGATCTCTTATGCTTTCGATGCAGGGACTGTAGAGGTGGGAGGAATCAAAATAACATTATTGATTAGAAAAGTTCCCTTCATACATCCAATAAGGTCGTAACTTATAAAATGTATACATTTTGAGGCATGTATCAGTGTCAGTGTAATGACACGCATGGTTCAAGTGCAGCAGAGGACAGTATATAGTCAATAGTAGTTTAAAAACAGGAGAAACGATCCCCAAAGTCACCCAAATATCACATCTCAACATCAAATTTAACTTTTAGTTACCGTCTAAGCTGTTCGTAGCTCTATCCGTCTTCGTATCGGATCCTAAACATCTTCATTTAGAGAGAGAGCGCGTCCACACTGCGGTGGTAACATGAGAGCGGAGACTCCGTGTTGGCTGGCTGCCGCCCCTGATGTGAGGTAACTAACTCCTGAAACTGGTCTACCTTTACTTTAGAAATTATCACTGAAGCCAGATAACCACAGAGGCTTCTGTGCGCACCCAGGCTGCACATCAGCACTGCCTACTTGTCTATTTTACTAATACATGCATCCAAGATTTAGCGAATCATTCAATCGCGATATTTTATTTTATTTCAGTTATTACCACAAGTACTCATTAAAAAAAATATATACATATATGTGTTTTTGGGGTGCATTTTGTGGTGTTTAGCATATTCAGAGGGATAGACAACACGTAACAATGATTGCATATCATGATTCAGCCAAATTTTATTATGCGATAAAAGGTGCAAAGACTGATTATTATCTGATGGGGGGATCTCTCCAAGCTGATGTTTAGATGATGCTTGGGAACCTCCTGAAAAGAAGGACCTGCAAAAGCAAAACAAGCTCTCAGAATGAGTTACATTATCAGATTTTCCATGCAGCCCAAAGTCTTTCAGTCCCTCTGTTACATCTCCATGTGGTGCAATAGGGGACTTTCCAATGTGGCATCGCATTCTTCGGAAATACAATACAAGACTCAAGATGAATGGATATGCCCGTAGTGGTTAAATTAGCAAGAATAACAGATATCTGTAACCTGGAGACTTCCTAAAAATGTAGTATGTCAGTAAAGGAGAGACTGTCGTGAAATGTTCATTATCATTGAGGAAGTGAGACGGCTCTCAGGAAGTGATAAAAACGGTATTGAACTGCAGGTGGTGCATGTATGAGTAGAATTGAAGGTTCACAAACCCCGACACTGAGCCACTGACTGCAGAGGGAAAGCCCCAGAAGGCTTTAGCCTGGGTGTGTTTTGGAATAATTTCACACTCATTGCTTCTTTTCTACTCAAAGTGTGGTGCCAGCATTTAGAAATATGCATGGGTCGCGCCCTGATATGTGAGTTTGACCTGATACAAGCTTTTGGATTTTTCTGGATAAAGGCGCTATCAAAGTTGATAACATTACTTTGCTTTTGCTTGATTAATTGGATGTGGTTTCATCTTTAGCTCATTAGCAAGCACAGTTTGGTTTCCAGGTTAAGGTAATTACTAAAAGCTTGCTCATAGGAAGTTTTTTTTTCCCTCCTCTTGACTCTTTGTGATGCAATAGAGAACTGATACTGCTAATGAAGCTTATTCCTTCACTCTGCATACTTTAAATGCACATCTCTCATTCTTCCTTGCAGCCACCTTTGTGCAACCCACCTCCTTCCCATCACCGCCTCTCATCACTCAAGCCTCCATCTTCATCTCCACCACCACTGTCTAGACTCCTGGGTGGTCCTGCCCTAATCCCTATCACGGCTTGGATTCTTTCCTGCTGTGATGGACTGTCGGGGTCTAACTGCTAAATACCTCAAACTGAATTCTGTACATCAATAAATCATGAGGTTAATATAACTACAAGCACTGTTAGCTAAAAGATCAGGCGACAGACTGCAGTAAGCAAAGCTTCACGTATGCTTTTGAGAGACTAGTCTCTCAGTCTAAAGTCTAAAATCTGGACCCAGTTTCTTTGGGTATTCTTTAACAAACTTAATTAAAAACGAGCTACACTAGCTTCTCTGTGACACTTTACTTACAAATAGTGTTTTGAATGCTAATGCTAAATGCTAATGTCAGCCTGCAAAATCTCCACCATCTCCACCTCACAGATGTTATGGCAGGCACAAGAACATGAAATTCATGATGCTTATCGGAGGATCAACAAAATATTACAGTTCAATCCAGAGAAACCGTGAATGTCTCTATAGTGACCTGAATGTTTCACTATGAGTGGGTGGGTTTTTAACTCATTAAGTAGGTGGGAAACATCTTGTCTACACCTTCAATGTGTTTTACAAAAGTTAACAACAATCTACCTGATAAATGTAAAGACTAAAAGATAAGACAACATCACTAAAAGATAAATGTATGGATGGTGGCAATAGAGGAGATGTTATTTTTCATAAAGTTACTTGGCTTAATTCTCTTGGAAACATAAATAAATAATTTTCTTAACAAATTAGATATTGCTGATTAAAAAATAACCCATGTGAATCACTAAATGCTAAAATTATATTTTTATGATGCTATTTACAAGCACAGCGGTACAGTGGCTAGCACCATTGTTTAAATAGCAAGAAGGGCTTGGTTTCAAATCCAGGCTGGGGCCTTTCTGAGTGTGCCTTTTCTCTCCAGGTACTCTGGCTTCCTTTCACAGTAGTGATTTTAAATAGACTCCTGGACTAACACGTGTCCATGCATTAGTCCTGCAACAGACCGATGATCCCGTGAGTCCAAATTGCACAGAAGAAAGTTATTTATGTATTAGTGTGCGCCACTGTTAGCATTTTTGGAGGGGTGGTGTTATATCTATTCATATATTCAGGATACATTTTGGCCCCATCTGCCATCAGGTCGCTCTGACGTTTGACATTCAGGAAACTTGATAAAGTTTTTTTTTGCTTTAAATTTATTTCATGAATTTGTTTTTGACAACAATTTCAGACAGATTTTCATTCTGATCGCACAAGGTTACTGAAATCATCATTTCAAGCGATAAGGTGGTTTAATAATGCTTTCTTGGTAGTGCAGGTTTATCTTTTTTTTCTTTGTGTCATCCCCATCGTCCATGCTACAGTTTATCGCTGCTGACAGCAGCAATCTGAGGGAAGTAACCGCCAAACAGTATTATCTCACCAGTACATTGAGACAAGCTGGGGTCTGCTGTGTCAGGAGTCATAATCTCATCCTGTTGCAAGTCCAGAGATGGAGAGTCTGTTTCTACTTCATCCACAGTCCCTCTATGTTGTTGTAAGAACTGAAAACCTCTAGATATTGTGCTTGGTTCAGGAGGTTTAGGCCTCAGATGATCATTCACAAAGCCGCGAGTATGTTCCCGAGATGAATAAGAGGAATTCACATCCACACTCAACAACAAGCCACTCAGTAATCCTTCAAACACACTTGAACATCTGCCGTCCTCCCCATTTAATGGAGTGTCCATCTGCTTCTCCTCCACTTCATTCACCTCCTCTTCTTCTGAATTCATCATACCAGTCTGGGGTTTGTAGCCAACATGCTCAAGCCTTCTGTCAACAAGCATTTTCTCAGTATCTGACATCAGGAAAGGTGTTTTCACTGTGAGTGTTCCTGAGCCAGTCTGGGACTCTTCAACATGGATGTTGGGGTAGATTTCATCCCTCTCCTCCTGGGAGATGACAGTGATGGGGGACAGTGGAGGGTCACTGTGAGTGCACGAGAATAATGGTTCGACTCCATCGTGCTGTGGACCACAAAACAAACAAATCAAATCCATACTTAGATCTAGAGAGATAAATAGAATGCAATTGTTTCAGAGTTATATGTGTCATCAAGATAAAGTAGCTAAATCTCTCAGAACGAAAGCAGGAAGTAACAATGACTTCCTACAATAGTTCAGGCTAGCAATGTCTAGAAACTAATAGTAGGCTATTTTTAGTGTAGCTCAAAACTGGCAAACTGATTTCTTTGTTTTGCTGGCACTGGTGGTGTCGCTTCATTTGCTAGTTGTTTCTCTTTTTGTCATTATGCTGACAGTAATACGTAGTCTCCTTGGCTGAAAAATGAAGCCAATACGCGCCAAGGGCCAACAACTGCAGTTCCTGGACTTGGGAGCATCCACTAAGGCTGGCCTGAGAAGTGAGTCAACACTATTAGACTCCAGTGCTACGTTACTTGGGACTAGGAATGGGAACAATGAAAAATGTAGAGATTCTAATTACATTATTGATATCAGTTATCGATTTGATCACTTGTTGATTCTCATTGGCTTTACTTTGAGAGTCACCACAACTGCTAACAGCCTATCAAAGGGATTACATTCATGAAAATTGACTGCATGCTGTGTGAAATGTTTGTGTGTGTGGGAGGTATTTCCCCTCTTTGTTGTGATCAGTGTTGGGATTGTTACCTACTACAGCCCTACACACGAATACAAATCCCTATCCTAATGAAGATATGATCTTTCTCTTAGCATTTAGCTAAGCCAAAAGCACAAAGCAAAGACGAAAAACGGCACAAAGAGACTTTAAAGCGATTGCCACAGTGATTCTACTTTGGAAACATGAATTAATTTGTGACCTATTGAAATTGAGTCTGGCTGCCGGGCTGGGGTTGGCATTCCCTCAGCTTAACAACACTCTGGGTTCTTGGCTAGTTTAGTGCTAGCTAGCTAAGAGCTGAAATTGTGTTAGCAGCATAATGCAGTTGTTTCTGTTCTGCAATTTGCACTTTACTATCCCACTCTCATCCTTTTGTGCAACAAAGAATAAAGCGTATAGTGATGCTTTGAAATGTAGAGTTCACAAGCCACTATGTCATGTTATAGTGGCTATATTCATCTTTTATGTACAGTGTATGGTTGATGAGCATGAATGTCAACTCAGTGGACATGCTTGCTTTGTTTACCTCCAATAGTCTGATGGCATTACTGTGTCCAGGTTTTGGCAAGTTTTCAACTAGCCAGGCAGGTCCCCAGGATATACATTTCTGTTTGATCCTAAGAGAGAAAACAGTTAGATTTTCAGTTTTTGATTAAAACGCTACAACAAAACCTCCTTAGTGTGCCTCTGAGGTACTAGACAAAATAACTGATGCATGCTTGTATTACTACTGCAAATCAAAATCAGTCTCTCCGCAGATAAACCACCAGATTTGGAAAGGGTGCTTTGACCACATTTAGTAGGCTACACGTGTTGGTTTAAGTTTCTCTTCATGTTAAATCTGTGGTTTCTTGTTCATCTGTTCATCTGTTCATGTTGCGGTGTGGCATTTTAATAAAGCCGACCACAATGGCATCCATCGCTGTTACTAGTAAAACAAAACCTAAGGTCCTGATGTGGTATCCTTAGAAATACTTTGGCTGTTAGGTTTTGTTTTGTGTCTGTCGGACGACAGTCGTTTCGAGCTTAATTGTTCATTTCGAGCATAAACGATTAATACCTTTCCCTCGCGCATCTCCAGCACATCAGGTTGGCTATGATCGCAATGAAGATGGTAATGATGAAAACACACACAACCACCAGGCCAACTAGAGGAGACAAGAAAAGAAAGACAACACTTTTTCTTTTAGCAGACAAGTTGTCAAGGAGTTATGAAAATAATCTTATTTTGATGTTAGTTGTCCTCAAAATACAAAAGGAGAGTTAAAAGCCTAAATATCTTTTAGTATTTGTGGCAATAGAATATTGACCTGCAGGAGCTGCAGGCTGAGAGTAGATCAGGCCCCCTCGCGGTCCTTCTCCTGCTGAGTTGGATGCAGTCATTTGCAGGACCAGAGTTCCTTCAGGACAGGCTAACCACTCCTGCCTTGGACCAAAAGCAGACACAGTCTCTGTGTAGAGAAGCAAATGAGAGACATTTCTTTTTTAAGCAAGCACAATATTTTTAAGGTAACCTTTAAAATATGCAGCCAAAGAAGAAGAAGACCGACATAATGCTGCTATTTGAACATCAACATGCCGTATTTTGCATGTGATGGACCATCCCTCTGTTTCTTCGCTACTTCTTTGGCCTCGTCCTCTTGTAAAGATAACATATCAGTTGGGGGTTTTAGTCAGCGTCCTCCAGCCTACTGTCAACAAACACAATCATAGGTTCTGTGGCCTATGTGCTGCTTGAAATCTGCTTGGCTCTGCTGAACTAGTGAGGTTAAAAATGGTTCTGATGCACCAAAGCTTTCTGGGAAGTGGGTGTCTGTGGATTGCTGACTGTACACTTGTAACAATGGATACTGGGAAAATAATTTCCTGGTTTTTGGGAAAAAATACACTTCATATGAGTAAATGTTTGTTTTCAGGTTCAATTACTGATGGGGAATTTGCCACCCTAGCACTTTCATTTCTGTTGAAACACCAGTTTTGGTTAGTGGTCTAGCCAGACCTTGCGTATTAAACTGATGACGTCCCCATACGTGTTGATTGCACATAAAAATAAATAGCAATAACCACATCATTAGTCCATAGTTGACTGGTAGGCCAGTAGCTAGCTTAATTTGCCCAGCTTGAGCTTGAATATATACAGCAGTTGTTTTTTTTTGTTTTTTTACAAACAACAACACTATCAGTCATGATTTGGCCTTCCCATAGCCCCAACCTTAATGTTACTGAAGCAGTGTGGGATCATCTTGATAGAGAACTGAACAAAAGGCAGAAAACACTCAAAGAAGAGCTTTGAATGCCCTTCAAAACGCCTCGAGAACTGCACCTGAAGACTACTTGCCATAAAGCTCTCTAACAGAGTTCAGGCTGTGCTGAAGAATAAAGGCAGTCATACCAATTATACAAAATCTGTTTTTGCCTTCTATACTGTATTTCCATGTATGCTTGCACATGCTTTAATAAACCGCTGCACCTATTTCTTATTTTTCCAAGAAAACTGGAAAGAAATTAGGGTTGGCTTAAGACTTTTGCACAGTATATCAAAACAGAAAATGAAGGAAAACCAAAATAAATCTCTAACAAAGAGACTCTTTCACTTGTTAAAAAGGGCTTCATTGGCCAAATGTCAATCTGATCCTTTTTCCTCTGTTGAAGCCACAATCCCATCAAACTTTTTCTATCCAGTATTTTTCCACCATGTATTGGTGTGTTTGTGCAGATCATTTGCAGTTAAAATGTTTCTTCCAAACAGAGATAGTGAACATTGAGTCAGACCTCTGAGTGCAAAGATCTGACCAGTTTCCACATGCCTTTCTCTTGTAAGCTGCAACTTTCAGTGCAGTGTGAGAGGATTAACTACCACTAAAAGATTTTAGCCTGATCTGATTGCAGGTTATATTTTGGCACAGCATATGAGTAATAGAGCAAAATGGCATAAGACAAAAGTAGCTCACTGAAGTAATTATCTGAAATACCTCAAAGAACACTGATATTTAGTATATGCACGTAGCACATTTGAGAGAGCAGAATGTGCGCTCTCAGGTGCTTTAAAGCTGACATTCCAAAAATAGTGCACAAAGCAGGCTGGTTTGTAACTGTGTTTACGGATGCATTTGTGCACATAGCCACATGGCTTCCTGTTTGTGGTCAAAGCCAGTTCTAGAAAACTGAAGACTCTGTGAAAATGACGACAAACAACTGTTTTTTCTTAGGTGAGATCTCAGCATACACAATCAATCACCAAGGTGATCTAAGATAGATACAAAATGCGTAGGACTTCAGAGAAAACTACCAAAACGGTTTGTAACATTTCTAATGTCAGTAGAGCTACCGGCTCTCTTGTCATGTTGGACAGTGATGCTGTCCCCTCCTTTTAGCTTTTTTGAAAAAGTACTTTAACATAATAGCTACATAATCCACATGCAGCAGTTTAGCATTTCAAATTCACGACATTACTGGAAGTGAGAGGTGAAAAACCCTGCTGATGCACTGCATCTTTGTGGGAGGGGAGTATCGATGGAATCCTGGTTGCACACTTTCCATTTTGTAACACAAGCCTTCTGCTGAGACACTATTTATGCTTACATAAATTTACTATTGCATACATAAATTTCCCACATGTGTGCGCCCACAGGAGGACTTTGTCTGACCTAGGTGGAATACAGACACAAAACGTATGCCTACATGTGCCCCATAAAAGGCAGGACTCGTGATGTACAAGAACAGGAAACACAGCGCAAAGTTGTGGTTCCTCTAAACCAGGGGTCCCCAATCTCAGTCCACGAGGGCCGGTGTCCCTGCAGGTTTTAGATGTCTCCTTGATCCATCACAGCTGATTTAAATGGATAAATTACCTTCTCAACATGTCTTGAAGTTCTCCAGAGGCCTGGCAATGAACTAATCATGTGATTCAGGTGTGCTGACCCAAGGTGAGATCTAAAACCTGCAGGGACACCGGCCCTCGTGGACTGAGATTGGGGACCCCTGCTCTAAACCTTCAGAGCAAATCAACATGTGTTTATACTGATCTGAAAAAGCAGCTGAAAAACACGTGTTAAAAAAAAGAAAAAATGTTAGACTTTTTCTTTAAAGCAACAGCCTGCTCATATAACTAAATATTTTTGTCACACCAAAGGATGCAAGGTACTTATTTTGGACCCGCCTTAAAGGAAAATTAAGGTATATATCTGACTCCGAGAGTTCCTCTGCCACCCGATAATGTTTACAGACAACTTATCAATGTTCACTTAAAGCTACAATAAATGTCTGTTCCTGTTTCTCAATTTATCAGTTAATATGATGTTTTTTTGTCAATCAGCTGATTGTGAAAAAATGGCCGTCCCATTAATTGGCATATACAGTTTGATGCTCACTATTAAATTCGTTGTCTTTGGATCCCTGTGTATTGAAATAGATCTTGTACTTTGTGATGAAACCCCTCTGCTGGGATACGGGCAGCTCCTCCCACTGGATCTGGATGCTTCTGGCCTCGTGGGCCAGCACAGAAAGGCTTGGACCAGAAAGTGGCTCTGAAACACACAGTGATAAAAAAGACTACGTGTTGGGTACAATAAGTTTTTCCTGAACCCCGGGTATAGATTCACAAAATCTAGCACATGCTTAAAAAAGCAATCTTCAAAAATGTAGAAAAAAACTTCTCTTAAAAAAAAAAAATCTGAAGAAGCATTACTCTGTTCTTTGGAGTAGAGCAGTATGGGTGATGGAGCACTGACACCTCTGGTGGTCACAGCATACAGAGAGATGTTATACCTCACACCTGGAGTCAAACCTGAAGCAAAGCCAGAAATATAAACTACATTATATTAAAATATATTATTTATTTTGCAAATATGAAGATTAGTTCAGAAACACAGACTTAAGGTATATAAAGACCATCATATGCATTCTGTGCTTGTGCTGGTGTAATACAACAAATGGCCACAAGAGGCCACTGTTTTCTCTCATTTAAAGCCCTGGTGTTTTTATATCATTTCATAGATTTAAATTTGAATTTTTGTGATGCAATATTTTGCTGTTCGTATGTGGACAGACAGATTCCCTAGTGGCTCAGTGGTGAGCGTACCTGTGATTGATGTGCTGTTTAGATCTTTGGGTAACTTTTGCCACCACAGCCCTTTTCCAGGTACATTTGTCCATTCCATCACGTAATACTGCAGTTCTTCCTCCTGTTTCAGTGGGTAGTTTCCTGTTGTCCACGACCAGGAAACAAACACAGCACTGCCATCAGCAGTAGGGCTCCATTTTATCAGAGGAGATCCAGGGACACCTGAACAGTGAAGACATTTAGTGTCCATTTTCTCCATAACTTAACCGTACTTTTGTTTTAATCTTCTGTGTGCAGTATTGCTATACCTGATTGACTGAGAATTACATCAGCTGGTGGCGACTTCCCATATGTGGTGACAGCACTGATGCTCAGGCTGCTAACCTCTGCTGGTAGCTGAACTGCACACTGGATGTACTCGGCAGCACAGGTTTTAAGCTTCTGACCATTATCCAGAAAAATGTCATACTCAATCACCTTGCCACTGAAATCCTCTGGTGGTAGAGGCTGGGAAAGAAATCCAGTCATCACTTAATATTTACATTTGTCATTTGCACATTAAGTTCTTTAGGGTTGAGCATTAAAAAGTGCATTATGTAAAATAATTTAGCTGGTGTCTGTAAAGCCTCTGATCAGAGGATGGCATTTCCTGTTTGCAATTGTCCCATGTTTAGCATTAGCCAAGAGGCTGTTGCATTTCTTTGCACTTTGCTGTGATGGATAAAAAACAAGAACTGAAATGAAATTGAAATTCTACCTGTACTCCTATATTACTCATTTTTTCATTCATCCAAATGAACTGTCTGAAATACAGTTACTTGCTTATTATCCAAAAGTTAGATTAGAGGTCTGACACCACTTTCATTTTACTGTATAAATTGAAATGACTGCTGCCAGAAGACAGGCTTTGTGTTAGATTATTCTGTGGTCAGGTATTATGCAGGAAGTCGCTGTCAAGAGAAAGCTTTTTCTTTCATGTAAAATGCACAACAAAAAGGTCTCAGCAGAAAATCAAATGGTTGCAATTTACAAAATGATAAATTATTCCCTTTAACCAATCAGCAGTGAAGACTTTCTGTGTTATAACCAAACTGATGCATCAGAAAAAAGCATTTCTTGTATTTGATGGATGTTTGGGATTCAAAAATGGCAGCATAACAACAAAAGCCAGGGCTCATGAGTGGCCATGACTTATTACCTTCCACAAAACAGTCACGTTCCTCTGCCCGTCTGTCCCCTGCCTCTCCACCTTCCTCCAAACTTGCAACTGCTGTGATGGACCTGAGGGGAGGGTAGACTGTAAGTTGTGGGCTATGAATTAGAAACAACTAACTCTTATATCATCACATTTACATTGCATCTGTCTTATGATAAGCAACAACGGTGAGCTTGCCTTTTCCAGGGCTTGTCTTCCTCATAGATGGGCTCCATTTGCTGCAAAGCAATGCTTTTCTGGCGGTAATACTACTTGCGTTGGTACGTGTCAGCTCAGGCGCTGTGTTGCATATTTTCATCTGGAACTCATACTCAGTCAGATGTGTTAGATTATCTGTCCGTATCAGATTCTTACTGAGTTCCACGCCCGCTCTCATTTCCTAAAAACATTAAGAGATTAGATCAACTTCATGCTGCCAGATAAAGGCTTTTGCTGTAAAAAAAAAAAAAAACCCCACAGTGTTGTTGGGGGAGTGTTAATAAAACTTTACCCAGGAAGTGTTGTTTGTGCGCAGCTTGACATGAGGTCTGAGATGCACTGAGGATTCATTGCTTTTCCATTGCAATATGGCCGCTACGGAATTGCTCTGAAACTCTATCTTCATAATAATAGGTGACTCGGGTATCACTGCAAGACAAAGGAAACCAAATATAGTGCACACAAATGATGGAGACAGAAACAGCTACATATTCTGTAATGGCACAGAAATTCTGGGCAATTAAAGTTTACTGAAATAGTGACAGAGCTCCGCCGAGGGCGTAGGCAAATTTTGCTCTTCAAAGAAATATTACACAAACAGAAAAACAGTTTGCTGATAAGAAGGTCAAATTAGTCAAACTGTGACCATAAAAAAAAACTTTCTAAAAATGATACATCAGGTGATGACACATTTCTCGAGAAACCATATGACTCTAATAAAAGAAAAGAAAAACAATGAAATTAACAAGTGAAAAAAAATTAACATTCAATAGTATTCAAATTCAAGATTTGTGTAAGTATTACAGAAGCACAGGTTTACCTATATCCTTCACACGTAGGACGACTGGATCGGACTGTGATGTTCCAAAGTGGTTAGAAGCAGTGATAATGATCAGGTATGTAGTGTTTTCATCTAACATTCTTCGTGGTATGGTGATTTTGTCAGCACCCTGGATTTGAAATAGACGTATCTGACTCCCATTTTCCCTAAAAATAAAACATTAAAAAAATCAAACCCTGAGATTTGGATAAACAAGAAAATACAAAACAAAATCATAACACCATACCTGTTTACAGAAATGTTGTAGAGGGTAGGAAGGTACGTTTCCTGCCCCCTCGTCCACGAGCAGTTTATTAAGGATGAGCTCCTTGCTGTTTCACATGTTATAGTGTCAGGTTTATCTGGAGGCACTTTAAAAGCAGATGATTGAAACAAAAAACAGACCTTAGTTTTTACATTTGCTGGAAAATGAAAACTAGTCATTTGCTTTCTGTGTCACTTCTATAAACAAATTTCATTATGTAACATATTAGAGAATACATATGTTAAATCATTTTATACTTTCTCCAAAAAGATTAATTTTAGTAACTAAGGTTTGAGCACGTCTGCTCCCATTCCTACAAAGTGCCCATGGGTTTACCTTTCACTTTGCTTTTTCTTGTTTTTGTACTGTTTGGTTGGCTTCTACAGGCAAAATACTAAATAAAAATAAACTATATTCCGATAACCCAGCCTCCAAGTTCTGCTCAACATCAGCCATAACAGACAGCAGTAAAAAACAAAAAACAACAATTGTGATTTATTTAGCTTGCTGCAAACCAAGTTTACCTACAACCCCACTGCATTTTCTTACCATTTTACAGGCAGTGTTGTAAATTTGTGTTTTACTCTCTCTCTATATTTTTTGCATTTGCACACAAATTTTCTTTTGCAGCTGCTGTAAACTGTACATACGGCCAGCTAGTAGATCCAGTCCATCGACAAGCTTAGTCATGTAATCACTTGTCTGCCAGCAGATTGCTGCAGACAGTGGGATCCATATGCTGGGCAGATGGAATTTCACTGTAGTGCAGTTGATTCTCTCCCATTTATCCACAGGCTTGCCATTTAGCTTCATGGATATCTTGGAACTGCATGTAAAAAAAACCCCTTTTAATTATGGTTTCCTAACTGGTGGAGAGGGACAAGAAGTCTAAAAACGAATTTTCTGATATCAAATATGAGCCAATAAAGCTGATAGCTACAAACACAGCAGGGAGATTTTCATGCATGACAGGATATTGTGTAGCATTGTTCTGACTCCCACCTCCTATCACATTTATCGGTGTGGCAGTACACCGTCAGATTTGAGCCCATGAGAAAGAGTGGAGCTGGCTCTGCAGTCAGGTACCCACTAGTGATCGCTCGTTGGCAGCCAACATGGAGAAGAGGGAAGTCTGTCCGGAAAAGACAAACACATGAAGTTTTCCCCACAGCATTAGTCGAGAAAGTAAATTTTAGACCATGCCAATAAATACCTTCTGTATAGCAGAAGGTATAACACATTTACTATAAATACCAAGTGGATCATTACATTCAGTGGCTTTACTGTGGAAAAAAATCCTCTTTGTGCAAGAAGGAATGCCAAGAACAGAAAAACTAAAAGTTCTTTCCATGGCTATGTATCTGCTAATTTAATTACTGAAACACTTGGGTTGAAGCTGTGGTAAGTGTTGAAGCAAGGGTTACAATTCAAAACCACAAAAGCTACCAAACTGTGATAAGGGATCTCAGTAAGAGTAACAGAGTAATGGCGGTGTGTTATTAAATAGCTGGAACCTGTAACACTCACAATTGATAGGAAAAGTAAGAAGTACAATAATACATCTCCAAATGACTGAGGAGAGAGTCATCTCAGCTCATTTTTCTGAATCTCGAAGAACCCATTCAGCAGCTGTAAAAACAAAGAAAAGAAAAGAAAGAAAGAAAAACAGGTTGTTTTTTAGGAAAAAAAAGAAAAATGACAGATTTCTTACTTCTTATGAATCACTTAAAAGAAATTTCCTTTCACAAAGTTATCTTCAAAGCCTACCTCAGTCATCTGCGTGCAGGAGCACTGGAGTGAGCTGCCTAACATGAGGCGGAGGAAGAGCTTTTAACTCAATGTCTCATCCTTTCCAGTGCAAGCTTGAAGCTGATAACATTAACAGAAGTACAAGCGTCATAACACCATGGCAGATAAGAGAAAACCCGTTCCTGTCAATGTTCTATCCTGCTGACACAACTGAGATGAACTGAGATTAAGTATTTCGTCACGTCAAGCATGTTAACCTTCAATTCTTTCGCTGCTAGCAGCCTGTTGGGACACGTTTTGGTCCTGTGGCTAACGAGCCTTATCGTTACTCACCTGCGGCACGCAGAACCTGAAAGACAGGACAGGAATAGGGAGAGAAAACAAACCTGCATTATCCCACAGGGAGAGTCTCCTAGCGATCAACGACTGTAACGCGTTTCTCTGTATGTTTTTTGTCTCTCAAAGACTGCACATACCATCACTTTCGACATATAGATGAAAGATTGAGATAATGCTCACCAGAACTTCATCCTGTCTGGGTTTTCTTATCAAAATACCATCCAAAAAGACTTTTGCTGTGAATCGATCCTCATCAGACGACTTGCTGTGTGAGGAGCACCTGACTAAAGTGATCTCTTTCATGGGAGTGAAATGTCTTAAAGAGGCCAGTGACCTAGTTTTGTGGTATTCTGGCAAATGCAGAAACTTTGATCATTTTTTTTGAATAGTTTGTTGCCCTACTTCTGTTGCCTGTTTTTCATCACCACAAAGATTCTGTTGACTTGAAACATAAGTGTTCTCAGCATCTGGTGCTCTCATTAAACATGCTGCTGCTGGCACATAATCCAGTGGTCAACCGAGCAAGCGACATGGTGACACCAATCATTTTACTTTGAAAAGCACGCTGACAACTTGGTTATTTAAATTTGTACTTACCCTGACACAGCTGAGCCCCCCTCCTTACAATAAATCAAAATGTGCTGAAGGACAGACTTACATAATCAAGGTTATAAAGATTAAAAAAATGACATAAATTTGATCAAACTGTAACAGAAAACTGCTCAGTGACATGGAAATTAAACACATCCTGGATCTTAAATGTATTTTAGAAAATTTTTAAAAGAAACTTACAGAGAACTCTTTAGAGAAATGGATTTACACTGGAACATCTTTTCTCACTGAGCTCGTTTGCTAGCGTTTGTAGTCCCGCAAAGTACTTCAGCCTCAACTGTTTAAAAGTCTCTAGCTATCTTGGCTTTTGTGATTTTCTTTCACAAGATATTTTCCATCTGTAACTTCAAACGGTTTACAGGGAAAACCCAGAAGTTTGACGGGGTGTATGTTCGTGAGATAAAAGAGGCTTGAGGTTTAAGGCAGTTTTCAGAATTAATACTCCTTCATGTTCATGGTTCAAATTCAGAAACTCTCTGAAAGTGTTACTTTTCATAAGTGACATGACAGAATTTGGTATTACAAATACTATAAATAAAAAATATACAAATTTTTAATTGATTCAATCTTTTATTGACATTTCATTTCCTTTCACATAAACTTTACGCTCCACAGAACTTTTTTAAAATCATCAAAGTTGACTTTTAAACTACAGTGATTTTAATTGACAGAGAGTGACAGTAAAGAGCGACACGTTGAACTGTTTATTATTGAGTTTTTTTCCACCTTCCAAACCTCAGAATAAAACCACAGTGTGAAATTTAACAAATAGCGGTCTGAATGAGAAGCATGCAATTTATTCAAGCACGTCGCGTTTTAACTACAAAGACAATGTGCAGAGGAAGCGACTGCAGGAAATTGCATACCAGTGATTTCTTTTAAGGAGTTTGTTTTATTTAGTTTTGCACAGCTGAATATTTTAGATTGCTTTAATAAAGCCACACTGCCTGAAAAAAACTATACCCTCAATTTTTAGATGGATAAAGATACATGCAAAGAAACATGGCGTTTTATGTGCTATTTATTGCTTTATCGTGGTACAGCACAGAGGCGATAAGGTTTGGGGGCCCGAGCTATTCCCAACTTGAACTCCAGACTGGGCTGCTCTCCAGCAGGTGCAGTGAATGAAAATCTCTGGAGGAGGGAGGTAAAGAACAGGAATAACTCCATCCTGGCCAGCTGTTCCCCAAGACACACACGCTTACCTAAGAATACACCAGAAGTTGAGTGAGGTTTCATTCACAAGGACATTTACCTTAATTCACAGATTATTTTTGTAATTCTGGAAAAACAAACCTATCTTAAAAAACCTTTTTTCACACGTGAAGTTCGTAAAATGTTAGGAAAAACATTTTATGACACTGGCTAAACTTGCCCTATCTCATGTGTAGCACACAACAGGAAATGTGCTTTGGACACATTACTGGAAATACTCTTGATTTTGATGACCGTGTTGCCTTGTTAGAGAATGCCAGCACATAAAATGCACACTTTTTGTAATAGGGACTTGGCAGGTTAAAGTTTAATGCTATGAAATTTGCGTACGCACTTGCACATTAATCAAGAAAGGTCTTGAACGGATCAAGACTGGAGTCTTTGTAGGAAAACTGATGTTTTGCTTCACATCTGAACCCTTTCTGGTGTCCCGTGAAGCTATAACATTTTATAGTACCCTATAAAACACGTACCCCTAAAAAACATGTAAATGTGTTACAGGATCCCAACTGTCAAACAGACAAAAAAACCAAACTAAACCAGCAATAAACAACTTCAATCAAAAAGAAAGAACAATACAGTATCCACATCTGAACCAAAGAGTAAAACAGTGAAATGTGGATTATTAAACATTATCTCTCTCTCTTCCAAGTCTCTGTTAGTACATGACTTAATAATTGATCAACAAATCGACTTACAGAAACCTGGTTGCAGCAGGATGATTATGTTAGTTTAAATGAATCATCACCCCCGAGTCATTCTAACTACCAGAAATCTCGAAGCACAGGCCGAGGGGGCGGTGTGGCAGCAATTTTTCACACCAGCCTATTAATCAACCAAAGACCAAGACAGACTTTTAATTCATTTGAAAGCCTGATGCTTAGCCTTGTCCACCCCAGCTGTAAAACTCAGAAACCAGTCTTACTTGTTATCATCTATTGTCCACCTGGGCCTTACACTGATTTAGTGCTCAGCTCAGATAAAATAATTATTGTGGGTGATTTTAACATTCATGTAGATGCTAAAAATGACAGCCTCAACATGGCATTTAATCTGTTATTAGACTCAATTGGCTTCTCTCAAAATGTAAAAGAACCCACCCACCACTTTAATCACACTCTAGATCTTGTTTTAACATATGGCATAGAAACTGAACATTTAACAGTGTTTCCTGAAAACCCTCTGCTGTCTGATCATTTCCTGATAACATTTACATTTACAATAATTGATTACACAGCAGTGGGGCGTAGACTTCATCACAGTAGATGTCTTTCTGAAAGCGCTGTAACTAAGTTTAAGAATATAATCCACCCACTGTTATCATCTTCAATGCCCTGTACCAACAAAAAGCAGAGCAGCTACCTGAACGCTACTCCAACAGAGGTTGGTCATCTTGTTAATAATTTTACCTCCTCACTACGTACGACTCTGGATACTGTAGCTCCTGTGAAAACTAAGGTCTCAAATCAGAAGTATTTGACTCCGTGGTATAATTCTCAAACATGTAGCCTAAAGCAGATAACTCGTAAGCTGGAGAGGAAATGGCGTGTCACAAATTTAGAAGATCATCATTTAGCCTGGAGAAATAGTTTGTTGCTTTATAAGAAAGCCCTCCGCAAAGCCAGAACATCTTACTATTCATCACTGATTGAAAAAATAAGAACAACCCCAGGTTTCTCTTCAGCACTGTAGCCAGGCTGACAAAAAGTCAAAGCTCTACTGAGCCAACAATCCCTTTAACGTTAACTAGTAATAACTTCATGAACTTCTTCACAAATAAAATTTTACTCATTAGAGAAAAAATTACCCATAACCATCTCACAAATGTAATATCGTCTACAGCTACCTTTAGTACCATTGATATTCATTTAGACTCTTTTTCTCCAATTGATCTTTCTGAGTTAACTTCAATAATTACTTCCTCCAAACCATCAACGTGTCTTTTGGACCCCATTCCTACAAAACTGCTCAAAGAAGTCCTGCCATTAATTAATGCTTCAATCTTAATTGAAGCATCTTAATCTTAATCCTTGATGTAAATATGTAAAAATTGTGTATGTTTCTGTGTCTTGTGTAGTTTGTTTGTATATGTGTCTTTCTTGCTGCTGTTACACCCAAATTTCCCCTTGTGGGACAATTAAAGGATTCTTCTTCTTCTTCTTAAATATGATCAACCTATCTCTAATAATTGGCTATGTACCACAGGCCTTCAAGGTGGCTGTAGTTAAACCTTTACTTAAAAAGCCATCTCTAGACCCAGCTGTCTTAGCTAATTATAGGCCAATCTCCAACCTTCCTTTCATATCAAAAATCCTTGAAAGAGTAGTTGTCAAACAGCTAACAGATCATCTGCAGAGGAATGGCTTATTTGAAGAGTTTCAGTCAGGTTTCAGAGCTCATCACAGCACAGAAACAGCTTTAGTGAAGGTTACAAATGATCTTCTTTTGGCCTCTGACAGTGGACTCATCTCTGTGCTTGTCCTGCTAGACCTCAGTGCTGCGTTCGATACTGTTGACCATAATATCCTATTAGAGCGATTAGAACATGCTGTAGGTATTACAGGTACTGCACTGCAGTGGTTTGTATCATATCTATCTAATAGACTCTAATTTGTTCATGTAAATGGAGAGTCTTCTTCACACACTAAGGTCAATTATGGAGTTCCACAGGGTTCAGTGCTAGGACCAATTCTATTTACATTATACATGCTTCCCTTAGGCAGCATCATTAGAAGACATAGCATAAATTTTCACTGCTATGCAGATGACACCCAGCTCTATCTGTCCATGAAGCCAGATAAGACACACCAATTTGTTAAACTGCAGGAATGTCTTAAAGACATAAAGACCTGGATGGCCGCTAACTTTCTGCTTCGTAATTCAGATAAAACTGAGGTTATTTTACTCGGCCCTGAAAATCTTAGAAATATGGTATCTAACCAGATTCTTACTCTGGATGGCATTACCTTGGCCTCCAGTAATACTGTGAGGAACCTTGGAGTCATTTTTGACCAAGACATGTCCTTCAAAGCACATATTAAACAAATATGTAAGACTGCTTTCTTCCATTTGTGCAACATCTCTAAAATTAGAAATATCCTGTCTCAGAGTGACGCTGAAAAACTAGTTCATGCATTTATTACTTCCATGCTGGACTACTGTAATTCATTATTATCAGGATGTCCTAAAAACTCCCTGAAAAGCCTTCAGCTGATCCAAAATGCTGCAGCAAGAGTCCTGACAGGGACTAGAAAGAGAGAGCATATTTCTCCTGTTTTGGCTTCCCTTCATTGGCTTCCTGTTAAATCCAGAATTGAATTCAAAATCCTGCTCCTCACATACAAGGTCTTAAATAATCAGGCTCCATCTTATCTTAATGACCTTGTAGTACCATATCACCCCATTAGAGTACTTCGCTCTAGCACTGCAGGCTTACTTGCTGTTCCTAGAGTATTTAAAAGTAGAATGGGAGGGAGAGCCTTCAGTTTTCAGGCCCCTCTTCTGTGGAACCAGCTTCCAGTTTGGATTTGGGAGACAGACACTATCTCTACTTTCAAGATTAGGCTTAAAACTTTCCTTTTTGCTAAAACATATAGTTAGGGCTGGATCAGGTGACCCTGAATCCTCCCTTAGTTATGCTGCAATAGGCATAGGCTGCTGGGGGATTCTCCTGATGCAGTGAGATTTTCCTTTTCAGCCACCTTTTTCACTCACTATGTGTTAATAGACCTCTCTGCATTGAATTGTACTTGTTATTAATCTCTGTCTCTCTTCCACAGCATGTCTCCACACTGTCTTCCTTCTCTCACCCCAACCGGCCGCAGCAGATGGCCCCGCCCCTCCCTGAGCCTGGTTCTGCTGGAGGTTTCTTCCTGTTAAAAGGGAGTTTTTCCTTCCCAAAGTGCTTGCTCATAGGGGGTCATTTGATTGTTGGGTTTTTCTCTGTATGTATTATTGCACGCTCTACCTTACAATATAAAGTTCCTTGAGGCAACAGTTGTTGTGATTTGGCGCTATATAAAGAAAATTGAATTGAATATGTTGTGTAACTACTGACTAACCTGCAGCAAAAGGCATAAAGGCTTCTCTCTTCTTGAATTTACCATCCTGGTCCAGAAAATGTTGGGGGTCGAAGGTGTGTGGAGTTTCCCACATCGATTCATCACACAGGACTGAGTGCAGTAAAGTTATGATTATGGTACCCTGAAAAAATACCAGGATTAAATAAATGATTATTTAAACAGTTATTTAATGTCTTTTTTACTATATTACTATAAAAATTGCAATTGTTAATTGTGTTCATTTGCTATTTGGTGGAAAATCAGCTGATGGAAGAAGCTAATTTCATATAACTAAAGTTAAATGGATTATTGTGTCACATTACACAATAATCCATCCATCCATCCATCCATCCATCCATCCATCCATCCATCCATCCATCCATCCATCCATAATCTCTACAGTCTGTCCTGGGTCTACCCTGAGGCCTCCCCCTGATAGGGCATGCCTGAGAAACATCACTCAGTAGGAATCCTACTACAGATTCTGCAGATGCCCAAACCACCTAAACTGGCTCCTTTTGACAGGGAGGAGTATTAATCTACTCTGAGCCCTCCTCAAATGTTGGAACTTGTCATCCTGTGCTACAATAGAGTGACATCCCATCCTTAATCCATAGAGTTTAATATGATGTTGGCCCAACCTTTGCAGCTATAACAGCTTCAACACTTCTCAGAAGACTTTCCAGAGGGCTTAAAAGTTTGTTCATGGGAATTATTGACCATTCTTCCACAAGCACATTTTTGAGGTCAGACACTGATGTTGGACGAGAAGGCCTGGCCTGCCGTCTCTGCTCTAATTCATCCCAGAGGTTTTCTATCTATAGGTCAGACTGTGTCCAGGCCAGTCAAGTTCTTCCACACCAGACTTGCTCATCTGTGTCTTTATGGGCTTTGCTTTGTGCACTGGTGCACAGCCATGTTGGAACATGAAGGATCCATCCTCAGACTGTTCTCACAATTTTGGGAGCGTGAAATTGTCTAAAAATTCTTGGTGGGCTAAAGCATTAAGAGTTCCTTTGAATGGAACTAAGGGGCCGAGCTTAACTCCTGAAAAACAGCCCCACACTATAATCCCCCCCTCCACCAGACTTTACACTTGGCACAATGCTGGCACCGGACAAACTCAGAGAACACGTCTCCACTTCTTTGGACTCGAGTGGCAGCGTGCTTTATGCAGCGTGCGTCTGTTGGGTCTCCTTCGCTCTTGGTGATGTCAGGATTGCAGCTGCAGCTGGTTGGCCATAAAAATCTATTCTGTCAAGTTCTCTATCCACTGCTCTTGAGCTAATCTGAAAGCCACGTGAAGTTTGGAGGTCTGTAGTGATTGATTGTTTGACTGTGCAGAAATTTGGTGACCTCTGTGCTCTATGCATTTCAGCATCCGCTGACCCCCAATCTGTGATCGTGGCTGTGTTGCTGAAGATTTAGTAATGGGGAAACTTCATGACTGGACATTTTACACAAGTGGCATCCTATCGCGGTACCACACTGGAATTCACAGAGCTCCTGAGAGTTCGCAGTCTTTCACAAATGTTTGTAGAAGAGGTCTGCATGCCTAGGTGCTTGATTTTATACACCTGTGGCCGTGGAAGTGCCTGGAAGACCTTGCTTTAGTGATCTGGATGAGTAAGGGAATACTTCTGGCAATATAATATATTTATGTCTGTGAAGGTTGTCAGTCATCCAGGTCGTGGTAAGGCGCTTGGAAAGAAAAGAGACTAGACTTCTCTAAGTTTCTAGAAGGGTCCTGCAACACCAGGCAGAAAACGTACCCTTCAAGAAAGAAAAGAAAGGAAAGGAACACACACAGATCTAACGAAAGCTCTTAAAGCATGTGGTTATCAAATCAGCAAAGTAAAAAAGTTCAGACATCAACTAGAGAGAAACAGAAGGAAAACAGAACAGCATTGTCAGCATTGTCATCCCTTATCATCCCTTTATCAGAGAAACTCAGGTGAGTCTTCTCCAAGCACGTCAGCCCAGTGTACCTCAGACCTTTGGCTCATGTGATTAGGCAGATGATCAATAGTGGGCCAGTGACCCTCTTAAGGGACACTCCTAATAGGACTTAAATGTGGGACTCTCCACCAATTGGTCTTAGAACTGAAGAAGCTTCTCAGACGAGAGGTGAAACATCTTCAAGAAACTTAAAGAAGTTCCTGAGATAATGTATTTATATATTTATACGCCTCTAGAGTTGGAGTATAATGGAGGATTTCTAGTATTTTAAGTGAAATACCCAAATTCCCAGCACGTTTTCAGTTTTGATTATTATCATTACATTTAAACTGTC
This sequence comes from Oreochromis aureus, assembly GCF_013358895.1. NCBI lineage: Eukaryota > Metazoa > Chordata > Actinopteri > Cichliformes > Cichlidae > Oreochromis > Oreochromis aureus. The sequence continues at coordinate 40,100,510 of NC_052963.1, read as the reverse complement.
TAAAAACATTCTTAATTATCTGATAAAAGGATAGGTCATTTCAAAAACTGACAAAAGTCTCACTTGGGAAACAACATATGGACTGTATACCTTTGGGACTGCGTAGTTATTCAGTGTGGTGTCTTTGCTTGTCATGTGAGCCAAATTGAGGGGGATGATGTTGGCCATTCTCTGAATCTCATGAATGACAGCATCAGTATAGGGCATTTTTTCTCTGTCACTCATAGAGGGCTGTCTGGATGAACCAACCACAGCATCTATCTCAGCCTGGACTCTCTCTGCACAATGAAAACAGGAAACAATGTGAGTCTGTGTGCAGCATAGATGACTTACAGGGAAAATTACACATCCTACACCCATCCTCTCACAATACATATGACCTCTTAGAGACCCCTGAGAATATAAAGAGATGGCAAATTGATTAGAAAATATGTAGCAAAGGTTCATGTGATTTATAAACACACCTTGTATGTCAGGGTAGTAGATCATGTAAAGCAGCCCCCAGCGTAAAGTAGTGGTAGTAGTTTCAGTTCCAGCACCAAAAAGATCCAGAGTGCAAAAACACAGATTTTCTAAATCAAAACCAGATTCTTTGTTCTCTTTCTATAAGTTTGAGAGAGGAGCAAAAATGTGTTACATGGTAACAAATCACACATTTTATTAGAAATGTAGACAACAGAGAAAGGGCACTTCACTCACCTCTCCCATTTCTATGAGAAAGGCATCAATGTAATCTCTTGGTGATGAAGGGTCAATATTTTCTTTGTGTTCATTGATCTTGACCTTTACAAACTCAATTAACTGTTGAACCAGAAATAATATTTCCTTGTGAGATCCAGGAATCCACTTCATCAGCCAGGGAATTGTGTTGTACATCTACAGAGTTCAAAGACAGTTTCAGGTACACCTGTTGACTACTGGCTTTTACACCGGATAACTCAAGAACTACAGATATTTGGAAACCCCTACTATACTTCAAATGTCATGAAATATTAGACCCCAAAACACAAGGACATGTAAACAAGAGCTGAGTTTGTTTTTCTTTTCTCTTAAGAAGTGAAGATATAAATTTCTTGACCTCCTTTCAGATTCCCCACACTAGTCCTCCCTCCAGTCACCTCCAGCAGTCACAGGAGATTTTTATTTTTTCTTTATTTTTAATGAAGCCTTTATTTGTCACTTGCAGTTGCCTGCACTGAAATTGAACCCCTTTCAACCATACATACATTAAACAAACATCACATTGGGGAGACAGGTCAGAACAGGTAGCGTAAAGAAAAATAATGAAATGCACAACACAAAAGGGCAGTGGAGGAGAAAAAGGAGAACTCTACTGAGACTGAGCTCCTGATAGGGGATCAGTATGAGAACAGAAAACAAAAACTCCTCAGCACAGAAGCACATGAATCTTCACACCGTAAGACCATGAAAACACGTGACAAGCAACAGGGGTGGGTGAGTAGGGTTAGAGTAAGCCAATGTAGATGGTGGCCCCTCCCTGGGCCTGGTTCTTTCTGAGATTTCTTTCTTTAAAAAGGGAGTTTTTCCTTCCCACTGTCACCAAGTTCTTGCTCATAGGGGATCATCTGACTGTTGGGGTTTTCTCTGTATTATTGTAGGGGTCTTTACCTCACAACATAAAGCACCTGGAGCCGACTGTTGATTTAGTGTTGTAAATAAAGCTGAATTTAATTGCCTAATCCAACTAAACATAAAGTAGTTAGAACTTCCCCTTAACTAGAACCAACAGTTCCAAGTCATACTGAAATTTTTGCATTGGAAATAAAGCTACTGTTGGCTGCTTGTTGACTGATTTAGCAGATTTTTAAGTCCGATGTCTTTATTAACATAAAATAATCTTTTGCTTGTTTGGTGACTGTGTAAACTTTTACACTATGGATCCTACAATTGCAGCAAAAATACAACTGGTTAAGTTTAACAATATCAGCAACACAGACAATTTTAGTGCCTGATCAGTACTTTTACCTTTGATTCATAAAATAGATTTTAAACAATAATATTTGTGTACATTTACATGACTCATAGTTTGAATACGCGCCTTTTAGTTTTAGTAGTCTAACATTGCTGTATTCATTTTCAATAAAATTTCTTCAACAATGTTTCAAATTAAACACATTTTAGTTACAGAAGAAAATCCAGTTATGAATAAAATTATTGGATGTATTCTCACCTGTACTGACAAAGTTCCCTGTAAATGCATAATCTTGTTGAATTTCTGGAGAATAGACTGAAACTCCTTGTCAGTGTAGTCGAATCGATTCCCAAACACCAAACAGCAGATGATGTTGGACACAGCGTTGTTTATCAGTGACTGGGCATTAAAGGGCTTTCCTGTAAAATACAGACAAAAGACTGAGGAACCCTTGCAACATGCCATAATAATAAAGAAAATTGGGACCCAAAACATCACAAACAAAACATCAAATATGATGAGTCACTGGACAAGTTACATGTTACATGAATCACATGTAACAGGTTTCATGATACCTAAGTACACAATGTATGTAGCTGTTGGTGCATGCTTGTGTCTTCAAAGTTGGAGGTAGTGTGAGTTAATTTTTTGTGCCTTGCTTATCTGCAAAAGCCTCTATGAGATACTGGCACTCCTGCTGGATGGATAAGTCCAGGGTCTTCTTGCCCAGACCAAAGTTTCTGAGAGTGTGAAGAGCAAATCTCCTCTGTTGCTTCCACAGATAACCATTTGACATCACAAGACCTTTTAGGAACATACAAAAACATTAACTCCAAAATGGTGTAAATGGAGTCTGATGTTGCTCAACTTCAAATATGAAAACACAACCAACTCCACCTTTGTTTTCTGTTAGTTCAAATATGGGTATTACAGGACGATCAATTAGGTCTTCTCCTTTTTGTACCAAGGCCTCTTTCACAGACTCGTAGCCATTCACGACCACAATTCTTCCACCAAACAGTCGCAGGCTGAAAACGTTTCCATACTTCCCTGCAAACTGAACACAGGCATTGACATTGTGGTTCACCACTGAGTGCACATATTTTTTAAGAAGTCACTGCCATGTGATGGCCCATTTCATTTTAAATTACTTAATCAACAATATAAAATTAATAGCATGTATCAATATTGTCCCCCCAAACCCCGACCTCCAGTAAAGAGAACAAAGGGGAATCTGGAATAGAGTTCAGTTTGGTTATCTTGCATTTAAGTTAATAATTTACTATTTACCTGACATGTATAGGACTTTTTTTAAAAAAAACTCACATTTACTGATTTACTTAAATCAATATCAAAAAGTGCAGTGCGATATCTCTGACTGTTGTTTAAGCCTCTGACCCTTTATTTTCGACTACACAGCAATAAAGATATTTCTATACCTCTGCGAACTGCAAGTGAAGCCTGGCAGGTTGAATACGCCAAAGATCACCAATGAAAGCAAGAGCCCATGGTCCAGGAGGAAAGTTTTTTGGCACTCTGTTCTTCAAAAAATCAGTCAGCAGCAGGAAAACACACAGAAATAGTAAAATGCTCCTGCCGTCAATCCACTCCAGTCCGAGTACGCTGTATATTGTCTCCATAGCTTTACTCTGTTATGAAGAAGTAACCCAGTGTGTTCTCTTTGACCCACTGGAAACAAAGTGCAATCAGCTACGGGGGGAGAATATTATATTATCCAATGCCCCAGAGTACACAACCCTGCCCAAAGTCCAAAAAAAAAAGAAAGAAAAAAAAAAGAGCCCTGACTACACTCCTAGGTGTTAGAATCAAGGTTTTAGTTTGTTTTTCTCCTCTAAGTTCAGTGAAACATCTAGTTCTGTGACTCAAATTAGCAGAACTGTGGTTTGTCATACAGTGTCCGGATGTCTATGCCCATTATCCTTTCTTTTTAAAATACAAAAACCCAACCAGGGAGATAAATAATGAAGTCAGTAAAATTAATATTTCTTGCAGTGATGATGCCTTCCCTTGGAGGTTGTCTTTGATTAAATGGGAGTGCTCTTGCCCCATCATAGTAGCCACATATGGCCAGATTACAGTCCAGGTTAATGAACACACCATACTCTTTGGATAAGCCAAATATATCTCGACTGGACCACAACATGTGTGACACTGACACTTTTGCAATACCACATTTGTCACACATGGGGGAGACAGTGCCAAATGTTTTGTTAAGTCTTGGACTAATGGAGCTTATGCAAGACTTTATTCAATCAACCTGGAATTGACAAAAAAACCTTTGAATACTAGACAGGCTCTCTTCTGAAAGTTCATCTGAAATCACACATCAGTTAATTGGTGAAGGCTTCACTAACATGGTTGTGCTAACTGGGATAGCGAAAACTGGGAAGCTAAATGTTTGGGAGTTGGTGGCATTGAGAATAGGTCATAAAAAGCATGACATAAAAAAGAGCATGAATTCGGGAACGGAGCCCCATCACAAAATATCCGATTTGGAGATAGTGATAGAAATATGACTGATGAAAATGCAAATTATTAATCCAATTTTTCTTTTTTTCTTTTTTAAATGACACCGGTGGAAAAATGGATAAGCTAAGAAAGAGTCATAAAGAGTTTGGGTTTCCAGGGAGTTTTAAGAACAAGGAACGTGAACAGCAGAAAGGTCAGAAATGTAGCCCCAAATCATCTATGAGTGGCATAAATTCACTTTTACTACTGCTGACAGCACGCTGAATGATTTGATACATTCCAGGCGATAGGGGACAAACACTGTTGGTTCAGACAAGCAGATCATCAGCTCAGCATACAAATTCACAAGACTTTGCATTCTTTCAGATTTTTACACCATGAATTTCTGAGTGACTTCTGTTAACCTATGTAGTGCAGTTTTTGTGTGGACAACTTTGTGGTCACAACACCCATGAAAGTACACTGACGGCTTGCGTTAAACCTCTGACGACAAAATTTACAATGCTCAGACCCAAGCAGACACGTGGATGCTCGTGATGTGAAAGTACAATACTGGTATGAATGTGAATGCGCATCTTTTTCTGTGTCAGGTCTGATGCCACAAAAGATAGCGGCATGAGAAACATTTAGCTACCACAGACCACACAGCTGTTCAGGGTGTGGTACATGATCTGGGTCACTAGTTGCATAACTTAGCAGAAATCACACAAACAGGCAATGATGCATGTCTGGCAAAGGTCTAGGATTTAAAAGGTCCCTTTTCTTAACTGATGCTTGCATACTAGCCTTTGTGATAATAATTAAGTCTTCCGTGCAATAAGCCGGGAAGGGATTCTCCTATAGACCCACGATGGACAAACTAGGGAGGCTGCCACCTTAAAAGGTACCAAAATAAGACATGCACAGATCAAAAAGGAGTGCTTGGCTGTGGTTTAGGCATATAGAAAGGTCCCAAAATAACTTCAGCCTGTACATTTTCATTACCCAAATAGACCACAAGCCATTGTTTCCACACTTGAAAGGATACTGTTGCAATGTCTGTGAAGGTTCTCAGTCATCCAGGTCATCGTAGTCAAAGGAGTTTGCAAAGAAAAGCGTCTGGACTTCTTTAAGTTGCTTGAAGACGTTTCACCTCTCATCCGAGAAGCTTCTTCAGTTCTAAGGTCAAATGGCCGAGAGTCCCAGATTTAAACCCAGTGGGAGTATCCCCCAATGAGGACAAAGGACCCCTGGTGATCCTCTAATCACATGCGCCAAGGTGTGGCGGGTGTGGGACCTAATCCGCCAGGGTTTCGGGTGAGCCATTGTGAAACCTGGCCCCACCTTGTCATGTGAATTCCTGAGGTCAGATGGCCCAGGATGTGAGTGGGCGTTAAGGCCTTAACGCCCACTCACAGGTCAGATGGCCCAGGATGTGAGTGGGCGTTAAGGCCTTAACGCCCACTCACATCCTGGGCCATCTGACCTCAGGAATTCACATGACAAGGTGGGGCCAGGTTTCACAATGGGCTCACCCGAAACCCTGGCGGATTAGGTCCCACACCCGCCACACCTGGCGCATGTGATTAGAGGATCACCAGGGGTCCTTTGTCCCTCATTGGGGGATACTCCCACTGGGTTTAAATCTGGGACTCTCGCCATTTGACCTTAGAACTGAAGAAGCTTCTCGGATGAGAGGTGAAACGTCTTCAAGCAACTTAAAGAAGTCCAGACGCTTTTCTTTGCAAACTCCTTTGAATACTGTTGCAATGGCTTTTTGTTAATGAGAATAGGAAATTTCAATGCACAGGCAAAGTATGTCTTTGAAAACTGCTTGAATTTGCTGACACACTCTCAAGGCACCCTTCAGCAATGCAGAGACCTTTAGATAATGGAAACTGTCAGATGACACACATCATATAGTCGATACTGGAAAAGGTTAGAGACCACAAAAAAACGATGAACCCTAAATGACGCTGAGCTGCATGAATCGAGTCATACTATGAAGTCAGATATTCTCTATTATCATGCTGCAACTTGATCCTCAAAGAGTGGAACTACTACATCAGATTCACATGGGCATTTTATAGTGTTGTAACTGTGTTGTTGCCAGGTAATGGCTGAGGAATACAAAACTGTATTGGACAATACACACATTGAGAAATGTCAAGGACACCTCAAACTGATAGCAGTGTGAACTTTAATAGAAAACAGACTGAATAGGAAGGATTAGGTCAATCAAAACTGGATTTAGTGAAAGATGAATATATATTACTCACGCACACATTTTCAAGTCAGGCCATGTTTATTTCTTCAGCACATTTAAAACCAAGCTTCACAGTGAGGGCACATAGATTATCACTCAACAATGAATCATTAAAAAGTGTGTAGTATAATGTCTGAATTTTATACAGTTTGTATACAGTATATATGTAATTGCAGTATATATGTATGTAATTTCTAAAGGTTTTATTAAACAGCATTATGGCTCATAACATAATACAAATAGATAATGATGAAAAAGAAACTGCTTGACATTATAAAATGTAATGAATGACAAATGTACACTGTAAGAAATAGATGTGTTTAGCTTATACTTGATGATTTAACGTGCTGCGGCACAGAGGCAGTAAGGTTTGGGACAACGAGTGGTTCCCAGTCTGAACTCCAGACTGGGCTGCTCTCCAGCAGGTGCCGAGAATGAAAACCTCTGAAGGAGGGAGGTAAAGAACAGGAATAATTCCATTCGGGCAAGCTGCTCCCCGAGACACACACGTTTGCCTGATAATACACAATAAGAGTTTTAGTCACTATGCTTTCATCTCTCAGATTATTACTACAGCTCTGAAACGCACAAAAGAGACACCGATCCCCTGCAAACTCAGTGATGTAAGAAATTGTTTGTAGATATAAGTCGGTGCTCACAAACAGTTAACCGCAAGCAGAAACATGTAACACTTCTTTTACCATAGCTTGCTCAAACACTTCTCTTGTTGTTTGCCTACATATTCATTAACAGAATAAGTTCACTGAGATAAACTACCCTCCTGACATACCTGCAGAAAAAGGCAAAAAGGCTTCTCTCTTCCTAAAGTTACCATCCTGATCCAAAAAGTGTTGAGGGTTGAAGGAATGTGGAGTTTCCCACATTGACTCATCATTGAGTACAGAGTGCAATAAAGGCAGGATCGTGGTGCCCTGAAGAAACAGGTAAGTTAATTTGTGTTTGTTGAAAAATTATCTCAGCATTTAAGAACAAAATAATTTAACAGGTTAGATGGAAAATCAGCTGGTAGAGAAACAAATTACCATGACATGTGTTGAGCAATTATTATTTTGATATTCCAAAAGAGCTACTAAATGGGTTGTATCGTATTATGAATTGTAAAACACTTGTTAATTAACAACAGATGCACCAAAATGCAGTCATTGTTTTTTGTTTAACCATTATCCCACTGCAAGTAATTAAGATATTTTCATCATAAATATTGCACAAAAAACAGTCTTTCTGAGTTTATCTATGCTTTAAAGTGACTGAAAAAAGAACATTGTTGAATTTAATAAGTTATGCAGTAGCTATATGACCAGAAATCTGATTTGAAAAGTGATAAGCAAAAGGCTTTGGTGAAATAATTCTTAGCATGTGGATTGTGTACCTTTGGGATTGTGTACTTATCCAATATTGTGTCCTTATTTGTCATGTGTGTGAAACCCAGTGGGAGGATGTTGCCCATTCTCTGGATCTCATGAATAACCGCATCGGTATAAGGCATGTTTTCTCTGTCACTCATAGAGGGCTGTCTGGATGAACCAATCACAGCATCGATCTCAGCCTGGACCTTTTCTGTACACAGTTAATAATGTGAGTCTACGTCAAGATTTTTAAAGTTGAGAAAACAATTCAAATCTAAGTAAATATATAAAATAGACTTGAGAGAAACCCAATCCAGAGACATAATTAAACAGAAATACACATTACAGTGTCACATCAGAAACAATCAATTTTTATATAAATGGCTGACCTATAACAGACCGTTGCAATTATAAAGGTGAGATACTTACAGAATATGTAGTCATAGTGACTATTACTCAGACACAAACCTTGTATGACAGGATAGTGGATCATATATAGAAGGCCCCAGTATAAAGTAGTGGTAGTAGATTCAGTTCCAGCACCAAACAGGTCCAGAGTGCAAGAATACAAACTACCGAGATCAAAACTTGAATCATTGCCCTCATTCTGTTAGAGGCAAAGATGAAAAAAAATCTAATAACATTTCATTAAAAATGTAAAAAGAACAAACACAGCAGAGATGCAGGACAACACTCACCTTTGCCATTTCTATGAGAAAGGAGTCGATGTAGTCTCTCGGAGATGATGGGTTAAATTCTTCTTTGTGTTCACTGATCCTGTTTTCTATGAAATTATTTATATTCTTGATCAGAGTAAATGTTTTCTGATGAGGTCCGGGCACCCACTTCATCAGCCAGGGCATTGCGTTGTACATCTACAGCGCAGGAGGACAGTCACTAACTTGTCAGACAGCGTGGATATATCTATGACATTTCTATTTAGTTAATAAAAATGTACTAAATTAATTAGCTTTCAAAGAGAGATCCACATTACTGTATGTCCCTATGTGAAAAAGTAAAGAACTCTCTTTGAATTGACTATGATTAATCACATTTTTTTGTAAAGACCTTTTAAATCACTTAAATAGAACCTGTCTGACAAAGTAAAGCAGGCTAAAAGTGTCACGACCTGCGGGATCGGCAAGGCGCTGATCAGCATCTCTCCACTCCTAGCCCCCTTCTCTCCTCTTTTTCCTCTCTCTCTCCCCTTCTCTCCCCTGTTTTGCCGGGGCGGAACTCATGGCGGGTTCACGCCCTCGGTCCACGCCTTCCCGGATTGTACACACCCAGCTCAAGTTTCCCGTGCCTCTGTCGCAGAGACTTAACGTGTTCCTTTGTTCCTAGATTCCCCGGACCCGTTCCCGTGTTTCCCCGTGTGGAGTGTGGAAGGAGTGACAGGTCGCTAGCGGAGAGGAGAGAGGCTGTTTTGAGCGCGTGTGTGATTTCCCCGTTTTCCCTGGAGCCCTGGACCCCTGCCCCTCATGTCTTGTATATAGCACTAACCCCGCACTGTCTGTACATACACTTGGTGAAGATCTGTAATAAACAATCTCTGTTTGAACGCTACCCAGGAGTCCTGCGAGTGGATCCTCTAAGCAACCCGTGACAAAAAGATCTTAAAGCACCTGAGAATGGCTTATAAAGACATTTCTAAGTCGCTGGGACTCCACCAAAAATGATCAGAGCCTTTATCCACAAATGGAGAAAACTTGGAACAGTAGTGAACCTTCACAGGAGTGGTCAGCCTACACAAATGACATAAAGAGTGCACCATTGACTCATCCAGGAGGTCACAAAAGAACCCAGAAGAACACCTAAATAACTGCATGGGGGAATTTCACTGTCAAAACCACTGCTGCCCAAAAAGAACACAAAAGGCTTGTTTCACATTTGCCAACATCTTGATGATCTTGAAGACTTTTAGAAAAATATATATTGATGAGACAACATATGGCATAAAGCTAACACAGTATTTCCTAAAAGAACATCATACTAATAGTCAAACTTGATTAAAAAACAAAAACAAAAAAACCGGACTCAAGTATGATTTAGATGCTTTAAATCAGTTGTCTCTATGTATGATTGACAAATATACAAATCACTGGGACACAGAACAATTCAGGAAGGGAACAATTCAAGGAGAGCCTTTTATAATAATGTGATTCAAATAAATATGACACATGCATTTGCATAAATCTTTTTAATTAGATTACTGAATCCTGGTTTAAAGAAGGCTCACCTGTGCCCACATGGTTACCTCCAAGTACAAAAGCTCATTGAGGTCCTGAAGAATAGACTGATGCTGCTCATCACTGTACTCAAATCGATTTGAAAACACCAAACAGCAGATGATGTTTGACACAGCGTTGTTTAGCAATGGCTGTGCATTAAAAGGCTTTCCTGTAAATAAAAATAAAGTGTGGATGAGACAGAAAACGGACTCCATGTCCAAAGAGAAGACAAACTTGCTTGATATTTACCAAAAATTATAACAATAAGAAATTTATAAATTATAAAATTATAAGAAAAAAATGAGCAATTTTCTATTTTATATGTTTAGCAGAAAATTAGATCATGTCATAAGCAATTATCCAACATTTAAAATGCAAAAATTATCATCAAACAGTGTGATTTTTTTAATGCCTTGCTGGTCTGCAAAAGCCTCTGTGAGATACTGGCACTCCTGCTGGATGAATTCTGCCAACGTCGTCTTGCCCAGACCAAAGTTTCTGAGTGTCTGAAGAGTAAACGTCCTCCGCTGCTTCCATGGATAACCACTGGAAGCTACAATACCTTTGAAAAAACATATACAAACAAAAATATTTCAACTGGAAGAGGAACTAGGCATGTTGATCACCATCGTCACGCTAATAAATCTAACTTGGTGCCCATCTGATACTCCAATATTAAGTGTGTAATTAAAAGAAATTAAATCACCTTTATGTCCAAATACATCGTCAATCAATGGTATTATGGGACGATCTGCAAAGTCTTCCCCTCGTTGGACCAGGGCTTCCTTTACAGACTTGTAGCCATTAATGATCACAACTCTATGACCAAAGAGTTGAAGGCTGAAAATGTTTCCATATTTCTCTGAAAACTGAATCGACAGTAGATTTAGCTTGTTATTCAACACTTGCATATTTTAGGATCATTTAAAAAGAAGTAACTTTTCTGATACAGTTGACTTTTCCATTTTTATTCGCTTCACTGAACTGTTTCATTTAATAATGCAAAGAGAGACTTTTTTGAAGAGTGCAATAAAGGCAAATCAACAACACGTGACAGCAAGACAAAGAGCCGAACAGGAAGTAAGACTAAACCAAGACACGTGAGAATACCAACCTTCAAAGTAAAACAGGAAATAACTAAAAGAAAACTAAGACTGTAGCAACTGTGATAAGTGAGATATGTGATACCAGGGGTCCGTTCTTCGTACCTCGCTAAGTAAGTTAGCTGGATTTGATTGTTGACGATTTCGCGTGATCTTGGATCATTCGGTTCTCCGAAGCTCATCCGGGACTTGCTGTCATAGCAACAGATCCGTAAGTGTAAACCTGCTTGGGAGCAGGTTTACTTTATGTAAACAGGATTAGATCGCGGCCACTCAGGTATGTCCGCTTCATTTATACGAAAGCAACAGCGATATTTCTCCACTGTTTTTCCATAAATAAACATTATCAATGTAACTAAAGATAATGCAGTATTTGATTCTTTTATTGATTTCATACAGATACATACAGGTCATTTCCTAAAAAAAGGGAAATGTACTATTAATCATTCTATTTCATGTATTTGATTATTTCAGATGTAATTCATATTTTAGAGTAGTAATAGTAACACACTTCGTGTAATCAAGATGAGAGACCACGGCTATAAAAGCGAAGGTGGATTTGGGAAGTCTGTCGCAGCCATGTCCTGTCCGTTTGTACGCGAGCAACCCATTGCGGAAGGTGCAAGATTGATGAGGAGAGTTTCCAGAATTCAGCGGATATTGCGGGATAGACAGGATCCTTTAGCTCAGCGCGACAGTGTGCTCATAGAGAGATATTGATTTTCCCGTGAGGGTATTATTTATTTAACACACTCTCTCTCTCTCCCTCTCTCTCTCTCTCTCTCTCTATATATATATATGTATACACACACACATCTCCCAACTTACTGTGCATGCTTCAGTCACCCCTTGCATGGGAACAGGTAAAAGTGATGGAGTGTTATGTAAAACTACACACAAAAAACCCACAATGTCAATAAATGTCACAGTACAAAAAGCCGGGGTGTGACGAGGGGGTGCAGGACCACCACCTGTCTTTATTTGCTCTGCCCTTTTCTTGGTTGCTGTTATAAACAAACAAACAGATTATTTCAGGGTCTCTTTTCAAGAGACTAAAAGCAATATAAGTGATAAATATTACCATTCTGTAGAATATTCTTATATTTCACTTTTACTTGTTCCCATGTTCTAGTGGGTCCTGTTGTGGCTCTAATGTGAAAGAGGATATAATGTAATATAATATAATAAATTACTTACGAGTTTAATTTGTCAGCAACTTTCTGCCAGCCCTCTCTCCTTGCTTTTGCAGCCTTTGGAGTGTTCCCCTGCGTTTTAATTAAACTCTGAAACTCCTGAAATCCCTCAATCAAGAGTTCTTGCTCTGCTGCCGAAAAATACTGAGCGCGCTCCTTCGACATCTTCGCCGACCAATCAAAGGGTTGCCGATCAATGTTTCTACTATCGATGCGTAGCCCCCTTTAAGACACCCAGTGCACTCAGATTACTTCATCCAGCTATACTAATCGTCAACAACAGGTGTGTTCGGAGAACCGGATTAGCGAGCTCAAAGTTGGCGCGATGATTTGATCTTGGATGTAGTAAGCGAGGTACGAAGAACGGACCCCTGGAAAATTATGTCCTAAAAAATACAACAACCACAAAACAAGCAAATAAAAACAAAAACAAGAACTGAAAGCAGCTAATAAAGTAAAACAGAAATGCTTGCTTACAAATATTTAATGTCTCTTTACGGGACACTCGGCAGCAAAAAGTAGATGCTGAAAGGACAATAGCAGCGACTTGAAATACAGCTCACACTAAGCTTGTAGGCTGTTAGTTATGTTACCGAGTGTTGTAAAGTGTAATAAAAAAAAGATCTGCCCTATGTAACCCAATCTAAGTCTAAATGATTACCAATAAGCGGGTAGGCTATGACAGGGAGAAGACACGTGTGTCAGTTGCTCCTGCACCTGACTTGTGGAAATTGCAATAATCATCGAAGTAACACATCTTTTTCTTAAAAAGCAATACAGTGGTTGTCAAGAGCGCACTCTTTTCAGAAATGCCACCAAAAAAGACAAACCCGAAGCAAGTGGCGATTGAAGCGACCGACCTCAGCTGAAAAAGACGGGGCTAAAGCTAGCACGCCCGCTAGCTCTGCAAATGAGGAGTATACACAAGGCAATAAACAAGTGTTGTCTGCGATTGCTTCTGTGGACGCCAAGATAACTCAAATGAAGGCGGACATTTGTGATACTCTGCGAGGGGAAATTGCAGTGCTGAGGGCTGAAAATGATGAGGCCATTTCAGCTTTGAGAACCGTGATGGAAAACCACAATGCCCAGCTGAAAGATTTATCAGAATCGGCTACAAGCATGTCAAACACCGTGCTGAAATTAGAAGAAAAGGTTAAACAACTTTCTAGCAAAGTGGAACAACTGACTGAAAAATACATTTTCTATATGAATATATTCTTCTTCTTCTTCTTAACAACAACGATAATAATAATCGTTACTTTGTATCACACCTCTTCGAACTGCAGATGGAATCTGTTAGGTTGCAGGCGATGAAGATCACCAATAAAAGGGAGAGCCCACGGTCCGGGAGGAAAGTTTTTCGGCACTCGGTTCTTCAGAACATGAGCCAGCAGAAGAAAAAGACAGAGAAAAAATAAAATGCTCCTGCCGTCAACCCACTCGAAGCCGAGAGCGCTGTATAATGTCTCCATAGCTCCGCTCATTCGTGTCACTTTACTGTTTTAGCTTCGATTTCACCACTAAACATAATGGTGGATGATTATATAACCAAGTGGGTTCGTTAGCTGGCCTTCAAAATAAAAGCATTTAATAAAAACATGAAATCAATAAGTATCTTACTACGATGATCGTAGCGTGTTTATGTGTGTGTGTGTGTGTGTGTGTGTGTGTGTGCTCTGTTTCCTTGTTAACTGATGGCCCAGTGTAAAGGAAATGTTGCATGTCATATCATCACACATACAGAAATTATTAACATGTATAGCTTTAAATAAGCTTTATCTAACAGTTTTTATGATTTTCATATGTTATATTAATTCATCATACATCTGAAAATGATACCTTCTCTGTTTGTTTCGCGTGTCACGTGTTTCCTGTACCTACTGTAATTTATTTTTTTTTACAGATTTTTGTTTCAGTCAGCAGTGAATGTGAAAAAGCATTAATCAACCCAGCTGATTTGTAAAGAAAGAAATTTTCTGGGGGAGTTCCTCTATCATTTAACAGTTGGGGTAGGGAGATTACAAGCTGTTAGTGATAGCTGTCAGTCCAGTCATTCATTGTATTACTGCCCTCAGACTAAAGCTGACACTGCTGACACAAGCTCATAATGAAAAAGGCAAGTGCATGCAGAAAATCAATTTATTTATGACATTGTGCATTTCATAACAAGCAGTGGTATGAAAAATAAAAACACTCACACCAATTGAAATAAATTATTATGGTTATTAAGATCACCCTGTCACCACCTGGCTTGCCTGCATTCCTCTGATATCCAAATAAACATAAACCAATATACTTTTCAAAATAGTTTGTGAATTTAAAAGGCCCTTCTTGTTTAAGAGTGACATGAGATTGGTGGTAATCAACCCGCCCATTAGGTTATATCATAGAGAGCCTACTGTAGAATAACAACTGATTTCTTATGTTCTTTTAAAGAAACTGGGAAAGTCAAGATGAGGATTACCACGTTTAGCAGAACACCTTCAAAATACCATCAAAGCAAACAGAAAAAATTATTTATTATTCTGATATATTTCCAGAATCTTAAAATACTTTAAACACATCATTGATGAGTGTTAGCTTCATTAACCAGGAGGTCACTGTTTCATGAGGGTCTGTCAGTGCCAACAAAAGTGACTAACCACAGCGAGTGGTTTTGTGCAACACAAAGACAAATCTAAGAGTAATCATCAAGCACAGTGGTGGAAAATTATAGAGTTGCATTCCTGCCTCAAGCACTGATCAACTTCAAAACACTGAATCAAATAAGCATCGTTTCATAGAGTACTTAAAGATTATGTGAAATCATCTTTAGGATAGTTAAACTGAAATAGGTTACTGATCCTAAACATACAAGCAAATCCACCAAGATATGGTGGGCTTTTGTTTTCAATGTAGACACTGACTCAAGTGTAAATTAAACTTAGTAAATTAAGTTTGAATCCTATGTAAATATCTCTGCAGTACTACTCTTAAACGTTAAAACAGAATACTGTTTTTCTTGTCCTGCTGTATTTATCTTAATTTCCAACCTTACTGAAGTCATTGTAAATTTTTGCTTATGACAGCAATTATCATGAATATGCAGTGGAATGTGATCTCTTAAAAAGTTGTAATTTAACATTGTAAACCTTTATACTTTTATTTTTTGAATACAGTAGATGGAATGATTCTTTTAAAGGTCTCCATGGTGAGAAGAATTTAGCAGGTATAGACAATGCTTTAATTCAAATTCAAATTCAAATTCAAATTTTTATTTGTCACATACACAGTCATACACAGTACGATATGCAGTGAAATGCTTACACAACTGCTCGTGACCTAAGGAAAAAGAAAAGGCTATGAATAAGATAGGAAATAAATATGAAAATTAAAAAGGGTAAATTTAACTAGGAAGGAATAAAATAAAATATATATATGAGTTTGTTGAAAATAAAATAAAATAACTGTACAACACAAATTAGAATGAAGGGTAAATTTAGCTGGGAAGGAATAAGATAAAATATATATGAATTAAAGTTTAAAATAAAATAACTGTACAGCAAAATACACAATACACAGTATAGAAATATATAAGAATGTATGAAGAAATATAAATATATATACAATAACAGCAGCATTTTACAAGTATTAAATGGAAATGGAGAAATATAATGTCCAGTGTTGTGCAAACCACATTGTAGGTGTCTTGTGCAGTGCAAATATGCTTAAAGTGATTAAGTGTAAACAAAGTCCAGACTGTCCAGTGTGTGTGTGTAAGAACCATATATGTGGGTCCGTTCTATGTGGTGGTGTGATGATTGAGAGACCGTATCGCCTGCGGGAAGAAGCTCCTCCTCAGTCTCTCTTTATATGACAAATGTGATGGAGAACAGTGATTCATCAAACTGAGAATCAGACATTTTCAGTTTTGTCATAGTTGATGGTTTAACGTGGTACAGCACAGAGGCGGTAAGGTTTGGGACAGCGTGCGGCTCCCAACTGGAACTCCAGACTGGGCTGCTCTCCAGCAGGTGGCGAAAGAGAAAACCTTTGAAGGAGGGAGGTGAAAAACAAAAACAACTCCATCCTGGCCAGCTGTTCTCCAAGACACACACGCTTGCCTGAGAATAAACAATAAGACATGAGTTTTATTCAAACAATTTACAAGATATTCACTATATCATAGAGTTTAATACACTTCTGCAACAAACCAAGGATGCATGCCATTTTGCCTTGGCTAAAACAGTACAAGTGGCTTTTGTGTACAACAAACCTGCAGAAAATGGAAGGAAAGCATCTCTCTTGCGAAATTTACCATACTTGTCCAGAAAGTGTTGAGGGTTGAAAGAGTGTGGAGTTTCCCACATTGACTCATCATGTAGGACTGAGTCCAGGGTAGCTACGATCATGGTACCCTGCACAAAAAATACCATAAAAATAACCAAAATGCTAAAATTGAAAGGAATCACTGTAATACAGAGCTTTGATGTAATACTAATGTAATCCATTTGCATAGGTGTGCCACAGAGATCTATTCTTGGACCTCATGTATTTATTCTGCACATAACCACAGACTAAAAACGGACTCAGCCACTGTGTAGTCACTCAACTCTGCATTTTGATGGGTTAGCATTTTGGCTGCTGCCATGTTACTTTTTAGGAGTCAGAAGTTACCATATATGGTTGAGAAGTCTAAACAATCATGGTACTATGAATCATTTAAGCATTACATAAGTCATTTTAAGGACTGCATAATATCTGGATAATTTTGAGGAAGAAGAATATTTTCACCATCTTACATCACAAATACACTTTACTTTCGTGGTATATGTGGTATAATGGAGTGGATCAATCTTGCCTAGCAAAACATGACTTTACTTAAATTTACTTACATGCCTATCTAAATTTACCACATTCCTAACTTTAAATCTTAAAAGCATTAACACACACTTCAGTTGATACCAAAAGGTTGATTCTGTTCATCTTGACGTAGCTTTTTCAGTGGGAGAAACATCCAGATGAACAGAATCAGCCTTTTGGGATTTACTTACCTGGATGATTGATCATACATCAAGAGAGTACAGTTGATAGTGAGTGTTACACTACCCACGGATATCAGAACTATTTTTATCCCAGGCTTTAAATGTGGTTTTTAAAGCTTCTTCATTGGTTATTTTAAAACGATGAACCCTAAATGACGCTGAGCTGCATGAATCGAGTCATAGTATGAAGTCAGATATTCTCTATTATCATGCTGCAACTTGATCCTCGAAGAGTGGAACTACTACATCAGATTCACATGGGCATTTTATAGTGTTGTAACTGTGTTGTTGCCAGGTAATGGCTGAGGAATACAAAACTGTATTGGACAATACACACATTGAGAAATGTCAAGGACACCTCAAACTGATAGCAGTGTGAACTTTAATAGAAAACAGACTGAATAGGAAGGATTAGGTCAATCAAAACTGGATTTTGTGAAAGATGAATATATATTACTCACGCACACATTTTCAAGTCAGGCCATGTTTATTTCTTCAGCACATTTAAAACCAAGCTTCACAGTGAGGGCACATAGATTATCACTCAACAATGAATCATTAAAAAGTGTGTAGTATAATGTCTGAATTTTATACAGTTTGTATACAGTATATATGTAATTGCAGTATATATGTATGTAATTTCTAAAGGTTTTATTAAACAGCATTATGGCTCATAACATAATACAAATAGATAATGATGAAAAAGAAACTGCTTGACATTATAAAATGTAATGAATGACAAATGTACACTGTAAGAAATAGATGTGTTTAGCTTATACTTGATGATTTAACGTGCTGCGGCACAGAGGCAGTAAGGTTTGGGACAACGAGTGGTTCCCAGTCTGAACTCCAGACTGGGCTGCTCTCCAGCAGGTGCCGAGAATGAAAACCTCTGAAGGAGGAGGAGGTAAAGAACAGGAATAATTCCATTCGGGCAAGCTGCTCCCGAGACACACACGTTTGCCTGATAATACACAATAAGAGTTTTAGTCACTATGCTTTCATCTCTCAGATTATTACTACAGCTCTGAAACGCACAAAAGAGACACCGATCCCCTGCAAACTCAGTGATGTAAGAAATTGTTTGTAGATATAAGTCGGTGCTCACAAACAGTTAACCGCAAGCAGAAACATGTAACACTTCTTTTACCATAGCTTGCTCAAACACTTCTCTTGTTGTTTGCCTACATATTCATTAACAGAATAGGTTCACTGAGATAAACTACCCTCCTGACATACCTGCAGAAAAAGGCAAAAAGGCTTCTCTCTTCCTAAAGTTACCATCCTGATCCAAAAAGTGTTGAGGGTTGAAGGAATGTGGAGTTTCCCACATTGACTCATCATTGAGTACAGAGTGCAATAAAGGCAGGATCATGGTGCCCTGAAGAAACAGGTAAGTTAATTTGTGTTTGTTGAAAAATTATCTCAGCATTTAAGAACAAAATAATTTAACAGGTTAGATGGAAAATCAGCTGGTAGAGAAACGAATTACCATGACATATGTTGAGCAATTATTATTTTGATATTCCAAAAGAGCTACTAAATGGGTTGTATCGTATTATGAATTGTAAAACACTTGTTAATTAACAGCAGATGCACCAAAATGCAGTCATTGTTTTTTATGTTTAACCATTATCCCACTGCAAGTAATTAAGATATTTTCATCATAAATATTGCACAAAAACAGTCTTTCTGAGTTTATCTATGCTTTAAAGTGACTGAAAAAAACATTGTTGAATTTAATAAGTTATGCAGTAGCTATATGACCAGAAATCTGATTTGAAAAGTGATAAGCAAAAGGCTTTGGTGAAATAATTCTTAGCATGTGGATTGTGTACCTTTGGGATTGTGTACTTATCCAATATTGTGTCCTTATTTGTCATGTGTGACAAACTCAGTGGGAGGATGTTGCCCATTCTCTGGATCTCATGAATAACCGCATCGGTATAAGGCATGTTTTCTCTGTCACTCATAGAGGGCTGTCTGGATGAACCAATCACAGCATCGATCTCAGCCTGGACCTTTTCTGTACACAGTTAATAATGTGAGTCTACGTCAAGATTTTTAAAGTTGAGAAAACAATTCAAATCTAAGTAAATATATAAAATAGACTTGAGAGAAACCCAATCCAGAGACATAATTAAACAGAAATACACATTACAGTGTCACATCAGAAACAATCAATTTTTATATAAATGGCTGACCTATAACAGACCGTTGCAATTATAAAGTTGAGATACTTACAGAATATGTAGTCATAGTGACTATTACTCAGTCACAAACCTTGTATGACAGGATAGTGGATCATATATAGAAGGCCCCAGTATAAAGTAGTGGTAGTAGTTTCAGTTCCAGCACCAAACAGGTCCAGAGTGCAAGAATACAAACTACCGAGATCAAAACTTGAATCATTGCCCTCATTCTGTTAGAGGCACAAATGAAAAAAAAATCTAATGACATTTCATTAAAAATGTAAAAAGAAAAACACAGCAGAGATGCAGGACAACACTCACCTTTGCCATTTCTATGAGAAAGGAGTCGATGTAGTCTCTCGGAGATGATGGGTTAAAGTCTTCTTTGTGTTCACTGATCCTGTTTTCTATGAAATTATTTATATTCTTGATCAGAGTAAATGTTTTCTGATGAGGTCCGGGCACCCACTTCATCAGCCAGGGCATTGCGTTGTACATCTACAGTGCAGGAGGACAGTGATTGACAAATATACAAATCACTGGGACACAGAACAATTCAGGAAGGGAACAATTTAAAGAGAGCCTTTTATAATAATGTGATTCAAATAAATATGACACATGCATTTGCATACATCCTTTTAATTAGATTACTGAATCCTGGTTTAAAGAAGGCTCACCTGTGCCCACATGGTTACCTCCAAGTACAAAAGCTCATTGAAGTCCTGAAGAATAGACTGATGCTGCTCATCACTGTACTCAAATCGATTTGAAAACACCAAACAGCAGATGATGTTTGACACAGCGTTGTTTAGCAATGGCTGTGCATTAAAAGGCTTTCCTGTAAATAAAAATAAAGTATGGATGAGACAGAAAACGGACTCCATGTCCAAAGAGAAGACAAACTTGCTTGATATTTACCAAAAATTATAACAATAAGAAATTTATAAATTATAAAAATATAAGAAAAAATGAGCAATTTTCTATTTTATATGTTTAGCAGAAAATTAGATCATGTCATAAGCAATTATCCAACATTTAAAATGTAAAAATTATCATCAAACAGTGTGATTTTTTAATGCCTTGCTGGTCTGCAAAAGCCTCTGTGAGATACTGGCACTCCTGCTGGATGAATTCTGCCAACGTCGTCTTGCCCAGACCAAAGTTTCTGAGTGTCTGAAGAGTAAACCTCCTCCGCTGCTTCCATGGATAACCACTGGAAGCTACAATACCTTTGAAAAAACATATACAAACAAAAATATTTCAACTGGAAGAGAAACTAGGCATGTTGATCACCATCGTCACGCTAATAAATCTAACTTGGTGCCCATCTGATACTCCAATATTAAGTGTGTAATTAAAAGAAATTAAATCACCTTTATGTCCAAATACATCGTCAATCAATGGTATTATGGGACGATCTGCAAAGTCTTCCCCTCGTTGGACCAGGGCTTCCTTTACAGACTTGTAGCCATTAATGATCACAACTCTATGACCAAAGAGTTGAAGACTGAAAATGTTTCCATATTTCTCTGAAAACTGAATCGACAGTAGATTTGGCTTGTTATTCAACACTTGCATATTTTAGGATCATTTAAAAAGAAGTAACTTTTCTGATACAGTTGACTTTTCCATTTTTATTCGCTTCACTGAACTGTTTCATTTAATAATGCAAAGAGAGACTTTTTTGAAGAGTGCAATAAAGGCAAATCAACAACACGTGACAGCAAGACAAAGAGCCGAACAGGAAGTAAGACTAAACCAAGACACGTGAGAATACCAACCTTCAAAGTAAAACAGGAAATAACTAAAAGAAAACTAAGACTGTAGCAACTGTGATAAGTGAGATATGTGATCCCAGGAAAATTATGTCCTAAAAAATACAACAACCACAAAACAAGCAAATAAAAACAAAAACAAGAACTGAAAGCAGCTAATAAAGTAAAACAGAAATGCTTGCTTACAAATATTTAATGTCTCTTTACGGGACACTCGGCAGCAAAAAGCTGAAAGGACAATAGCAGCGACTTGAAATACAGCTCACACTAAGCTTGTAGGCTGTTAGTTATGTTACCGAGTGTTGTAAAGTGTAATAAAAAAAAGATCTGCCCTATGTAACCCAATCTAAGTCTAAATGATTACCAATAAGGCTATGACAGGGTGAAGACGTGTGTCAGTTGCTCCTGCACCTGACTTGTGGAAATTGCGATAATCATCGAAGTAACACATCTTTTTCTTAAAAAGCAATACAGTGGTTGTCAAGAGCGCACTCTTTTCAGAAATGCCACCAAAAAAGACAAACCCGAAGCAAGTGGCGATTGAAGCGACCGACCTTGGTGAGGCCTCGGCTGAAAAAGACGGCGCTAAAGCTAGCACGCCCGCTAGCTCTGCACATGAGGAGTATACACAAGGCAATAAACAAGTGTTGTCTGCGATTGCTTCTGTGGACGCCAAGATAACTCAAATGAAGGCGGACATTTGTGATACTCTGCGAGGGGAAATTGCAGTGCTGAGGGCTGAAAATGATGAGGCCATTTCAGCTTTGAGAACCGTGATGGAAAACCACAATGCCCAGCTGAAAGATTTATCAGAATCGGCTACAAGCATGTCAAACTCCGTGCTGAAATTAGAAGAAAAGGTTTAACAACTTTCTAGCAAAGTGGAACAACTGACTGAAAAATACATTGATCTGGAAGGGTGTTGAAAGAGGCACAATAGAAGGATAGTCGGAGTGCCAATACTTATGTCATATGCACTGATCATTGCAAAGAAACTGATCCTGCAGCTTTGGAAAGGCAAAGAGGTTCCTGTATTAAAGATGTGGCTCGCAGAGCTGAGAAATACACTTCACCTTGAAAAAATAAGATATACCATGAATGGCAATGTGAAAGATTTTGAACTAATTTGGCGTCCTTTACTTGTATATCTTGGAAAAATTTAATTTTGGGATCCAGGGTGTTTTTTGTTTTGTTTTGTTTTGTCTTTTTTTTCCACTTCAACGGAATTGAAGTCTACTTCAAAAACCATCTAAATCATCGATTGGTGGATTTTTTGTTTGTTTGTTTTTTTGTTCCTCAGTTTATTTATTAATTATTTATTTAGAGAAAAAGGGGGCATAAGTCCTACCTCTCCGTGAATCGCTACCTTATCGTGGTGGAGGGGTTTGTGTGTCACAGGGATCCCAGGGGCTATGTTGTCTGGGGGCTTTTGCCCCCTGGTAGGGTCTCCCATGGCAAATTGGTCCTGGGTGAGGGACCAGACAAAGAGCGATTCAGAAGACCCGTATGAAAAGAACATCGAGGGAACAGTTTACCCTGCCGGGATAGGGTTACGGGGCCCCGCCCTGGAGCCAGGCCCGGGAGGGTGCCCAGGGCGGCGTCTGGTGGCGGGCCTTAGTCCATGGGGCCCGGCCGGGCACAGCCCGAAGAGGAGACATGGGCCCATCCTCCCGCAGGCCCACCACCCAGGGGAGGCGCCATAGGGGTCGGGTGCAATGTGTGTCGGGCGGCGGCCAGGAGCGGAGGCCCTGGCGGACCGATCCCCGGCTGCCAAGACTGGCAATAGGGACATGGAATGTCACCTCTCTGGTGGGGAAGGAGCCTGAGTTAGTGCGTGAGGTTGAGAAGTACCGGCTAGATATAGTCGGGCTCACCTCACGCATGGCTTGGGCTCTGGAACTAGTCTCCTGGAGAGGGGCTGGACTCTGTCTCAGTCTGGAGTTGCCCCTGGTGAGAGGCGGCGGGCTGGGGTGGGTATTCTAATATCCCCGGCTTGCTGCCCGTACGCTGGGGTTTTTCCCGGTGGATGAGAGGGTTTGTTCCCTGCGCCTCAGGGTCAGGGGCGGGTCCTGACTGTCATCTGCGCTTATGCGCCGAGTGGCAGTTCAGAGTACCCAGCCTTCTTAGAGTCCCTGGGGGGTGCTGGAAGGTGCCCCACCTGGAGACTCTGTTGTCCTACTGGGAGACTTCAATGCTCACGTGGGTAGCGACAGCGAGACCTGGAGGGGCGTGATTGGGAGGAACGGCCTCCCTGATCTGAACCCAGTGGTGTTTTGTTATTGGACTTCTGTGCAAATCACAGTTTGGCCATAACGAACACCTTGTTCAAACATAAGAGTGTCCATAAGTGCACGTGGCACCAGGATGCTCTAGGCCGCAGGTCGATGATCGATTTTGTAATCGTATCACCAGACCTGCGACCATATGTTCTGGACACTCGGGTAAAGAGAGGGGCTGAGCTGTCAACTGATCACCACCTGGTGGTGAGTTGGATCAGGTGGCGGGGAGGACGCTGGACAGACCCGGTGCACCTAAGCGCGTGAGTGAGGGTGTGCTGGGAACGTCTAGCAGAGGCCCCAGTCCGCGAGATCTTCAACGCACACCTCCGGCAGAGCTTCAACAACATTCCGAGGGAGACTGGGGACATTGAGTCCGAATGGACCATGTTCAGCGTCTCCATTGCCGGGCTGCTGCATTGAGCTGCGGCCGCAAGGTGGTTGGTGCCTGCCGTGGTGGTAATCCCGAACCAAATGGTGGACACCAGAGGTGAAGGGAGCCACCAGGCTGAAGAAGGAGTCCTATCGGGCTTGGTTAGCCTGTGGGACTCCAGAGGCAGCTGACAGGTATCGACAGGCCAAGCGGAATGCGGCTCAGGCAGTGGCTGAAGCAAAAACTCGGGTGTGGGAGGAGTTCGGAGAGGCCATGGAAAAAGACTTTCGGACTGCCTCGAAGAGATTCTGGCAAACCGTCAGGCGTCTCAGGAGGGGAAAGCGGTGCTCTACCTGCACTGTGTATAGTGCTGGCGGTGCGCTGCTGACGTCGACTGAGAAAATTGTCAGACGGTGGAAGGAATACTTCGAGGACCTCCTTAATCCCACTGACACGTCTTCCGAGGAGGAAGCAGAGTCTGGGGATGAGGGGAATGACCCGCCAATTTCTGGGGTCGAGGTCACTGAGGCAGTTAAACAACTCCTCGGTGGCAGAGCCCTGGTGTTGATGAGGTCCGCCCGAGTTCCTGAAGGCTCTGGACGTTGTAGGGCTGTCCTGGTTGACACGCCTCTACAATGTTGCGTGGAGATCAGGGGCAGTACCCTGGACTGGCAGACGGGGTGGTGGTCCCCATCTTTAAGAAGGGAGACCGGAGGGTGTGTTCCAACTATAGGGGGATCACACTCCTCAGCCTCCCCGGGAAAGTCTATGCCAGGGTGCTGGAAAGGAGAGTTCGTCCGTTAGTCGAACCTCGGATACAGGAGGAACAATGCGGTTTTCGTCCTGGTCGCGGAACACTGGACCAGCTCTTTATCCTCTCGAGGATACTTGAGGGTGCATGGGAGTTTGCCCAACCAGTCTACATGTGTTTTGTGGACTTGGAGAAGGCATTCGACCGTGTCCCTCGGGGTGTCCTGTGGGAGGTGTTGCGGGAGTATGGGGTGTCTGGCCCACTGTTACGGGCCATTCGATCCCTATACAACCGTTGCGAGAGTTTGGTTCGCATTGCCGGCAATAAGTCGGACTTGTTTCCGGTGGGTGATGGGCTCCGCCAGGGCTGCCCTTTGTCACCGATTCTGTTCATAATTTTTATGGACAGGATTTCTAGGCGCAGCCAAGTGGCGGAGGGCTTTCACTTGGTGGCCTCAGAATCTCATCTCTGCTTTTGCGGATGATGTGGTTCTGATGGCTTCATCGGTGGGGGCCTCCAGCTCGCACTGGAGCGGTTCGCAGCCGAGTGTGAAGCAGCGGGAATGAGGATCAGCACCTCCAAATCTGAGGCCATGGTTCTCAGCCGGAAAAGGGTGGAGTGCCCACTCCGGGTGGGGATGAGTTCCTGCCCCAAGTGGAGGAGTTCAAGTATCTCGGGGTCTTGTTCGCGAGTGATGGGAGAAAGGAGCCGGAGATCGACAGGCGGATTGGTGCTGCGGCTGCAGTGATGCGGACGCTGCACCGGTCCGTCGTGGTGAAGAGGGAGCTGAGTGTAAAGCGAAGCTCTCAATTTACCGGTCGATCTCGTCCCGACCCTCACCTATGGCCACGAGCTGTGGGTAGTGACCGAAAAGAACGAGATCGCGGGTACAAGCGGCAGAAATGAGCTTCCTCCGAAGGGTGGCTGGCCTCTCCCTTAGAGATAGGGTGAGAAGTTCGGCCATCCGGGAGGGGCTCAGAGTAGAGCCGCTGCTCCTCCACATCGAAAGGAGCCAGTTGAGGTGGTTCGGGCATCTGACAAGGATGCCCCTGGGCGCCTCCTGGGTGAGGTGTTCGGGCATGTCCCACCGGGAGGAGGCCCAGGGCAGACCCAGGGCGCTGGAGAGATTATATCTCTCGGCTGGCCTGGGAACGCCTTGGTGTTCCCCGGATGAGCTGGAGGAGGTGGCTGGGGAGAGGGAGGTCTGGGCTTCTCTGCTTAGGCTGCTGCCCCCGCGACCCGACTTCGGATAAAGCGGATGAGGATGGATGGATGGATGGAAGTCCTATTAACCTGTAACAATTGTGACACTTGCTTCTAATAAAAGATATATGAAACATAAATTATTAACAATAACAGAGGAATAAAGGGAACCTATAGCACCATTTTAGCTACCTATTTGAAGTAAACGAGTCGCCCCATTTTCTATATGAATATATTCTTCTTCTTCTTCTTAACAACAACGATAATAATAATCGTGACTTTGTATCACACCTCTTCGAACTGCAGATGGAATCTGTTAGGTTGCAGGCGATGAAGATCACCAATAAAAGGGAGAGCCCACGGTCCGGGAGGAAAGTTTTTCGGCACTCGGTTCTTCAGAACATGAGCCAGCAGAAGAAAAAGACAGAGAAAAAATAAAATGCTCCTGCCGTCAACCCACTCGAAGCCGATTGCGCTGTATAATGTCTCCATAGCTCCGCTCATTCGTGTCACTTTACTGTTTTAGCTTCGATTTCACCACTAAACATAATGGTGGATGATTATATAACCAAGTGGGTTCGTTAGCTGGCCTTCAAAATAAAAGCATTTAATAAAAACATGAAATCAATAAGTATCTTACTACGATGATCGTAGCGTGTTTGTGTGTGTGTGTGTGTGTGTGTGTGTGTGTGTGTGTGTGTGTGTGTGTGTGTGCTCTGTTTCCTTGTTAACTGATGGCCCAGTGTAAAGGAAATGTTGCATGTCATATCATCACACATACAGAAATTATTAACATGTATAGCTTTAAATAAGCTTTATCTAACAGTTTTTATGATTTTCATATGTTATATTAATTCATCATACATCTGAAAATGATACCTTCTCTGTTTGTTTCGCGTGTCACGTGTTTCCTGTACCTATTGTAATTAATTTTTTTACAGATTTTTGTTTCAGTCAGCAGTGAAGGATGCGAAAAAGCATTAATCAACCCAGCTGATTTGTAAAGAAAGAAATTTTCTGGGGGAGTTCCTCTATCATTTAACAGTTGGAGTAGGGAGATTACAAGCTGTTAGTGATAGCTGTCAGTCCAGTCATTCATTGTATTACTGCCCTCAGACTAAAGCTGACACTGCTGACACAAGCTCATAATGAAAAAGGCAAGTGCATGCAGAAAATCAATTTATTTATGACATTGTGCATTTCATAACAAGCAGTGAAAAATAAAAACACTCACACCAATTGAAATAAATTATTATGGTTATTAAGATCACCCTGTCACCACCTGGCTTGCCTGCATTCCTCTGATATCCAAATAAACATAAACCAATATACTTTTCAAAATAGTTTGTGAATTTAAAAGGCCCTTCTTGTTTAAGAGTGACATGAGATTGGTGGTAATCAACCCGCCCATTAGGTTATATCATAGAGAGCCTACTGTAGAATAACAACTGATTTCTTATGTTCTTTTAAAGAAACTGGGAAAGTCAAGATGAGGATTACCACGTTTAGCAGAACACCTTCAAAATACCATCAAAGCAAACAGAAAAAATTATTTATTATTCTGATATATTTCCAGAATCTTAAAATACTTTAAACACATCATTGATGAGTGTTAGCTTCATTAACCAGGAGGTCACTGTTTCATGAGGGTCTGTCAGTGCCAACAAAAGTGACTAACCACAGCGAGTGGTTTTGTGCAACACAAAGACAAATCTAAGAGTAATCATCAAGCACAGTGGTGGAAAGTTATAGAGTTGCATTCCTGCCTCAAGCACTGATCAACTTCAAAACACTGAATCAAATAAGCATCGTTTCATAGAGTACTTAAAGATTATGTGAAATCATCTTTAGGATAGTTAAACTGAAATAGGTTACTGATCCTAAACATACAAGCAAATCCACCAAGATATGGTGGGCTTTTGTTTTCAATGTAGACACTGACTCAAGTGTAAATTAAACTTAGTAAATTAAGTTTGAATCCTATGTAAATATCTCTGCAGTACTACTCTTAAACGTTAAAACAGAATACTGTTTTTCTTGTCCTGCTGTATTTATCTTAATTTCCAACCTTACTGAAGTCATTGTAAATTTTTGCTTATGACAGCGATTATCATGAATATGCAGTGGAATGTGATCTCTTAAAAAGTTGTAATTTAACATTGTAAACCTTTATACTTTTATTTTTTGAATACAGTAGATGGAATGATTCTTTTAAAGGTCTCCATGGTGAGAAGAATTTAGCAGGTAGACAATGCTTTATATGACAAATGTGATGGAGAACAGTGATTCATCAAACTGAGAATCAGACATTTTCAGTTTTGTCATAGTTGATGGTTTAACGTGGTACAGCACAGAGGCGGTAAGGTTTGGGACAGCGTGCAGCTCCCAACTGGAACTCCAGACTGGGCTGCTCTCCAGCAGGTGGCGAAAGAGAAAACCTTTGAAGGAGGGAGGTGAAAAACAAAAACAACTCCATCCTGGCCAGCTGTTCTCCAAGACACACACGCTTGCCTGAGAATAAACAATAAGACATGAGTTTTATTCAAACAATTTACAAGATATTCACTATATCATAGAGTTTAATACACTTCTGCAACAAACCAAGGATGCATGCCATTTTGCCTTGGCTAAAACAGTACAAGTGGCTTTTGTGTACAACAAACCTGCAGAAAATGGAAGGAAAGCATCTCTCTTGCGAAATTTACCATCCTTGTCCAGAAAGTGTTGAGGGTTGAAAGAGTGTGGAGTTTCCCACATTGACTCATCATGTAGGACTGAGTCCAGGGTAGCCACGATCATGGTACCCTGCACAAAATAATCATAAAAATAACCAAAATACTAAAATTGAAAGAAATTAAAAAATTAAAATTGTTATTGAAATATATTGGTTTAATTTGCCATATAACAGAAGGTGAGCTGATGGAAAAAGGCAACGTAACATTGTCAAAATGTCCAAAAGAGCTTTTTAGTATGCCATTGGATCAAACTACAAAGTGTATAATGCCTGTTAATTAAGAACCAGGGACAAGTGCAATGGTTGTTTTAGATGTTTTAACCTTTAATCGTAGGTGTTAAAAAATTTATCTGTTTTCTCAAAATTTAGAATTTTTACAAGTGTATATTCTTGTGTCTATTCACATTAATTTCTCCCTTTCAGTTTTTGGTTTGAGTTCATATGAGAACAGGAATGAAGTTGACCTTTTTTTTTTTTGATTTGAAGTTGCATTGTCATTACATACAGTATTTCAGAGAAACTAGAGAGAAACCATGCTAAGTCATTGCTGTTTTGATAAAATAGTGGCCGTTTGATTTGACATCTACTCTAGCTGTCGCAGGTCAAAAGGCAGCCTATGCAGGGCCATAAGAGTATTATTATGTGTAGTCAGGAATCACTGTAATACAGAGCTTTGATGTAATACTAATGTAATCCATTTGCATAGGTGTGCCACAGAGATCTATTCTTGGACCTCATGTATTTATTCTGCACATAACCACAGACTAAAAATGGACTCAGCCACTGTGTAGTCACTCAACTCTGCATTTTGATGGGTTAGCATTTTGGCTGCTGCCATGTTACTTTTTAGGAGTCAGAAGTTACCATATATGGTTGAGCAGTCTAAACAATCATGGTACTATGAATCATTTAAGCATTACATAAGTCAGTTTAAGGACTGCATAATATCTGGATAATTTTGAGGAAGAAGAATATTTTCACCATCTTACATCACAAATACACTTTACTTTCGTGGTATATGTGGTATAATGGAGTGGATCAATCTTGCCTAGCAAAACATGACTTTACTTAAATTTAGTTACATGCCTATCTAAATTTACCACATTCCTAACTTTAAATCTTAAAAGCATTAACACACACTTCAGTTGATACCAAAAGGTTGATTCTGTTCATCATGACGTAGCTTTTTCAGTGGGAGAAACATCCAGATGAACAGAATCAGCCTTTTGGGATTTACTTACCTGGATGATTGATCATACATCAAGAGAGTACAGTTGATAGTGAGTGTTACACTACCCACAGATATCAGAACTATTTTTATCCCAGGCTTTAAATGTGGTTTTTAAAGCTTCTTCATTGGTTATTTTAAGTGTAACATCAGGATTGACTTTTCAAGTCAGCCTCAAGTTGCTAAATTGGTAGACAAGGAATACTTTATTCTACAGCGAAACTGCCAGAAAGTATTCTGGTTTGTGTACCTTTGGGATTGTGTATTTATCCACTGTAGTTTCCTTGTTTGTCATATGAAGCACATTGAGAGGAATGATGTTGGCCATTCTCTGAATCTCATGGATGACAGCATCAGTATAGGGCATGTTTTCTCGGTCACTCACAGAGGGCTGTCTGGACGAACCAACCACAGCATCGATCTCAGCTTGAACTCTCTCTGCACAGTGAAAACAGGATACCATCAGAGTCTGTTTGAAGGTTATTACATTTATCTAAAAGTAAATGAAAAATTAAAATGGACTTTGAGAAACAATTTCAGGTTATTAACATAAAAATAAAAACTTACTTAAGAAAAAACAGTTACTACCAATACTGAATTATTAACTTCAGATCAAACATAATTAGAAACATAAACAGGAAATATATTTTCAGTTTTAGTATTTGCAAATTTGTTAATATTTGTCAACACAACAAGCTACGAAACATTCGAACATATGTTTATTAAAAGGTGGAAAGTCTATATGAATGTCAATCGGCTATCTTTGCATATTGATTTTATATTGTAAGCTTCATGACCACATATGTGGTCTTCCTGTTTTCTGATAAATAATGCCAGGATCTACTCTGGAAACTAACTGAATCCCAACTAGAAATCAAAACATGCTAAAAATGCCC
Organism: Oreochromis aureus; assembly: GCF_013358895.1. NCBI lineage: Eukaryota > Metazoa > Chordata > Actinopteri > Cichliformes > Cichlidae > Oreochromis > Oreochromis aureus. The sequence goes on along the minus strand of NC_052963.1, from coordinate 40,069,493 downwards.
CCAAAATGATGAGACTATCATAAACTCTGTTTTGTGTATTATGTAGATGACTAACACAACCTGCATGCTTTTTCTCACAGTACAAAACCGACATGACAAAATACACAGTACTGTTGGGTATTACATACGCACCTTGTATATCAGGGTAATAGATCATGTAAAGCAACCCCCAACGTAAAGTAGTGGTAGTAGTTTCAGTTCCAGCAAAAAACAGGTCCATGGTGCAAGCATGTAAGGTACTGAGAGAAAAACTTGAATCTTTGTCCTCGTTCTATCAACGGTCCAAGCAGCAGAAATTAAAATATCTTATATTTCAGGTTGCATTACAAGACCAAAATGAACAAACACAACACTCACCTTTGCCATTTCTATAAGAAAGGCATCAATATAGTCTCTCGGTGACGCTGGGTTAAGGGTTTCTCTGTGGTCTTTGATCCTGATTTCTATAAAGTCCTTTACCTCCTGTGTCAGAGTGAACATTGTCTTATGAGGTCCAGGTAGCCGCTTCATCAGCCAGGGAATTATGTTGTACATCTACAGAACAGGAAGCCAGATTAAACCATCTTTTCATGACTGGACATATCATGCTGTGCATTCAAAGAATTCTGAATTCAAATCTAACACATTTCTAACACGAATTCCACAGTGGCAAAGCTGGCGGTAGAAATATAATTCCCAAGAGAAAAAAATATTTGAGGGCAATGTCAGCAAACATTTTTTTGTTTCTTGTTTTACTGACAGAGATCCAGTTCATATTCCCCAGTGTCCACTGAAATTTAAGTTGATTTAGATAATGCTTCAAAATGAGGAGTTGTCATATGGATTAGAAGTTTCAAGACATGCTTCAAAAAGCACTTGAAGACACTTGGCTCCACGTATTACCTGTTATAAGCTGATTGTTATAAAAAAAAATCTAAACTTGGGTACAAATACTACTTGTGAACACACGTATACAAATATGATGTCTATTGGGATCAAGGATCCTTTATTGTTATTCATCATGAAGAAAACGTGATAGAAAGAGATGCAGTTACTCTGGTATATCTGTAAAAATTCCCCTCTCGCCCCTACAGGTGGTCTATCCTTCAAGCTCAGGTCCTCTACCAGAGACCTGGGAGTTTGAGGGTCCTGCACAGTATCTTAGCTGTTCCTAGGACTGCGCTCTTCTGGACAGAGATCTCTGATGTTGTTCCTGGGATCTGCTGGAGTCACTTGCCTAGTTTGGGAGTCACTGCACCTAGTGCTCTGATTACCACTGGGATCACCGTTACCTTCACCCTCCACATCTTCTCTGAGCCCTTGGTACTTCTGCAGCTTCTCGTGTTTTTCTTCCTGATGTTGCTGTCATTCGGTATCACTATGTCTATCACTACGGCCGTCTGCTGCTTCTGCTTGTCTTCCACTACTATGTCCAGTTGGTTAGCTACCACCAGTTTGTCTGTCTGTATCTGGAGAAATCTCTAAATCTCTGACATTTTGTTTATATCTGTGGGCTTTGCATCTCCCAGGACTTGGTTACCTCCTCTCTGCCCTTTGGTGTGTTTTAAATCAGTCTTTGTTTTTGCTCCTTGTCATTAGAAACCCTGTAGGGAGACTGTGGTCGCTTAAATGTGACTTTTGCATTTTACACTGGCTTGCAAAAGTATTCAGCCCCCTTGAACTTTTACACATTTTGTCACATTACAGCCACAAACATGAATCAATTTTATTGGAATTCCACATGAAAGACCAATACAAGGTGGTGTACACGTGAGAAGTGGAACGAAAATCATACATGATTCAAAACATTTTTTTACAAATAAATAACTGCAAAGTGGGGTGTGCATAATTATTCAGCCCCTTTGGTCTGAGTGCAGTCAGTTGCCCATAGACACTGCCTGATGAGTGCTAATGACTAAATAGAGTGCACCTGTGTGTAATCTAATGTCAGTACAAATACAGCTGCTCTGTGACGGCCTCAGAGGTTGTCTAAGAGAATATTGGGAGCAACAACACCATGAAGTCCAAAGAACACACCACACAGGTCAGGGATAATGTTATTGAGAAATGTAAAGCAGCCTTAGGCTACAAAAAGATTTCCCAAGCCTTAAACATCCCACGGAGCACTGTTCAAGCGATCATTCAGAAATGGAAGGAGTATGGCACAACTGTAAACCTACCAAGACAAGGCCGTCCACCTAAACTCACAGCCCGAACAAGGAGAGCGCTGATCAGAAATGCAACCAAGAGGCCCATGGTGACTCTGGACGAGCTGCAGAGATCTACAGCTCAGGTGGGGGAATCTGTCCATAGGACAACTATTAGTCGTGCACTGCACAAAGTTGGCCTTTATGGAAGAGTGGCAAGAAGAAAGCCATTGTTAACAGAAAACCATAAGAAGTCCCGTTTGCAGGTTGCCACAAGCCATGTGGGGGACACAGCAAACATGTGGAAGAAGGTGCTCTGGTCAGATGAGACCAAAATGGAACTTTTTGGCCAAAATGCAAAACGCTATGTGTGGTGGAAAACTACCACTGCACATCACTCTGAACACACCATCCCCACTGTCAAATACGGTGGTGGCAGCATCATGCTCTGGGGGTGCTTCTCTTCAGCAGGGACAGGGAAGCTGGTCAGAGTTGATGGGAAAATGGATGGAGCCAAATACAGGGCAATCTTGGAAGAAAACCTCTTGGAGTCTGCAAAAGACTTGAGACTGGGGCGGAGGTTCACCTTCCAGCAGGACAACGACGCTAAACATAAAGCCAGGGCAACAATGGAATGGTTTAAAACAAAACATATCCATGTGTTAGAATGGCCCAGTCAAAGTCCAGATCTAAATCCAATCGAGAATCTGTGGCAAGATCTGAAAACTGCTGTTCACAAATGCTGTCCATCTAATCTGACTGAGCTGGAGCTGTTTTGTAAAGAAGAATGGGCAAGGATTTCAGTCTCTAGATGTGCAAAGCTGGTAGAGACATACCCTAAAAGACTGGCAGCGTAATTGCAGGAAAAGGTGGTTCTACAAAGTATTGACTCAGGGGGCTGAAACTTTTCAGTTATTTATTTGTAAAAAATGTTTGGAATCATGTATGATTTTTGTTCCACTTCTCACGTGCACACCACTTTGTATTGGTCTTTCACGTGGAATTCCAACAAAATTGATTCATGTTTGTGGCTGTAATGTGACAAAATGTGGGAAAGTTCAAGGGGGCCGAATACTTTTGCAAGCCACTGTATATAAATTGTGATGTAATATGATTACTGTATAATGTAGCATGGTGGAAGGAGATTCACCTGTATCGAAATGCTTCCCTGTAAGCGCAAAATTTCATTGAAATTATGAAGAATAGACTGGTACTGCCGGTCAGTGTACTCAAATCGATTCCCAAACACCAAACAGCAGATGATATTCGACACAGCATTATTTATCAGTAGCTGGACATTAAAGGGCTTTCCTGTAAATGAAGACAGAAATATGGGGACAAGTACCCAGTGTCATAACAAAGCAAGCACGCTCTATTGAATGGTGCCAATCATGTCACCAAGATGTTTTTATATGCCTTGGTGTTCTGTGAAAGCCTCTGCGAGATACTGGCACTCCTGCTGGATGTATAACTCCAGAGTCTTCCTGCCCAGACCAAAGTTTCTGAGTGTATGAAGAGCAAATCTCCTCTGCTGCTTCCATGGATAACCATTTGAACCCACAAGACCTTTGAACACACAAATACACAATATTAGACTGAACAAACACTAGCTACATGCTTACAGTCCTGATTTGGTGTCTCAATTATGTTGTTCACTGTATCAAACACTAACTATATATTTTTTTAATGAAAAAGAGAAAAACAGAACCTTCATTCCCAAATAAATCTTCAAACAGTGGTACAGTGGGTCGATCTATGAAGTCGTCTCCTTGCTGGACCAGGGCTTCTTTCACAAACTTGTAGCTATTAATGACCACGGTTCTTCCACCAAAGAGTCTGATGGTAAAAATGTTTCCATATTTCTCTGCAAACTGAACAAAGACAGCAGGCAGATGTTGTGGTTCAACAGTACTCAGAGAATTAATACTGCTTCTACATCCTTACTGCAGATACTATAAGATTGCAGCAATGTTGCCTCATTAATATTATATCTCTTAACAAGAACCCAAACTGCAAACACATGAGAAAATATTTAAAAAGAGAATATGAGTAACCGAAAATGCAGCTCTGACTGAACCCTCTTGAGGTGGTCTCCATAAACCAAACTCGAGCAACAAACCAGCAAACTGGAATTAACACCCTATCTCTTGTGTGAATAAAGGCAACTGTAGATAAAGTTCACTGAGGTAATGATTGCCAGAGTTTTAAATGGGGACTTGCCTGAACTTGCGTTTAAAAAGGTAGAAGGTCATTTTACTAACTATTACATCCATATTACAAATATTCTTCCACCGAGGATAACTAATGGGCTTTGAAAAAAGATGCTCCTTTAATTCTCGGATATTTTATTATTAACTCTTGAGAGGAGGTTATGTTTTTGGTAGCATTTATATCCATGCATGCCAGCATTTTGTTTGTAAACATGACAGCTCATTTATAAAATTTATTGTTATTTATTGTTTTTGTTGTTATGCAAATGCATTTGCATCTAAATATCTTGTCAAATTTGACCTCTGATGTCATTTTTACATTTTGCATCTGCCTTTCTTGCAGGTTGGCCCCAAGATGCGTTAAATTTTTATAGAAAGTTTTATCGAGAGAAAGAGAAAATTAGCTAGAAATATACTGTAGTATTATAGTGTAAAATAAGCCCAAGTTATACTATTATCCATTACCTACTCCTATATAACATTTTTGTAATTAAAGTAAAGCTACTCTTATCTGATTTTTACTGCAGTACTAACATCTTAAAGTACTTTTAAGGAAAAAAGAAAGAAAAGAAAGATATTAAAAATAAAACACTATTCCCTTAATATTAAACACGAGTACCTCTCTGAACTGCAGGTGTATTCTGTTAGGTCTGATGCGATGAATGTCACCGAGAAACGGGAGAGCCCACGGTCCAGGTGGGAAGTTTTTCGGCACTCTGTTCTTCCAAATATCAGACAACAGCAGGAAAACACAGAGAAATATTAAAATGCTCCTTCCATCTATCCACTCAAAGCCAAGAACACTGTATAATGTCTCCATTTAAAATTCTGTAGACACTGGATTACTGCAGTGTTTTAACTGTGATGCTACCAAGAAACAAAGTGCGATCAGATAAATGGGTGGACTTCCTTAAACACAAAGGTGAAGCTAAGACTGGCCTTCAAAATAAAAGCTGATAATGGTGGTGTTATTTTCATTTTTTTTATACATAGGATATTCTTACATGCAAAAAGGCTACACATAAAATTATGTATGAAGTATTGATTACTGTATCAGTAATATCGGTGATTGACATTGTGAGGGAAAAACAATTATTTCCTGCATGAAACAAAGAATAACCCACCAGCACAGCCAACCCACCTCCTAAAGAAAAGAGAACAAAGACATGTATATGTATATGTAGATATGTAAACAGTGTCCAGTAACTTCATACCATTTCATAATGATGGAGAGGCCAAACTATTGAGTGCTGCATTATTAACTGCATTATAAACAAAGTTATAGCTTCCAAGCAAACATCTTGTTTGTGTGCTTGAAAGAGTTTTTTTTTTTTCTTTTTCTTTTCACAATTTAAGTCCTTTCAATGGCACTCAAGCCTGAATACGAAATACCAATGATAACCTTATTACACCAACGATGTGGATGTCCAGCTTTTTAGATCCAATCTGGTCTTTAAGTCTGACGTCATTAGCCGTTTCCGGGCCCAAACTCCACTTCAGGTCCCAAAATCAAACGAACACTGCGGCATCACTGAGTTACAAACTGTCTAAATTCTTTCATCTTTGATCAGTGTGGCTGCTCTACCAGGTAACAATTAAGTTTAACATCCAGGCATCCATGAAAACAGGATTAATAAAATTTATGGAGTTAGAAGTTAGCAGGGAGTTAGCTCACTAGTTTCCACCTAAACATAATATAGCAGGTTCTGACAGGGATTTCTGAAAAAAATTAAGATATACAGCTCTGCTATCTCTGCGAACATTGAGGAAGACAGCAAACTAAACAGTAGTGACGTTTGTAGGGTTACTGAAGTTAGATTAGCTGGTATATAATGATGAGCTACGTGATCGCTAGTGACACACCTGTGTTAGCATAATAGACTTAAGGCCAGAGTGAGTCCAAAAGTCCGCAAAACTTCAGATATCAAAGCAACTACAGAGGGAAAACAATTAATCCTCCTGACAACTTTGTGGGGTTTACTGCCAGGGGTATGCTACTATATCTGTTAAGGAAGGGTTTTTCTCAGCCTTCATCAACGGCGACGGGCAAAAAGAGTCCCAGGTCCACTCTCAGCCAGGCCAAGTTTGTTTACTATATTGGTAAAGATGGGTGATGCATCACCTTCTGACAGCAAAGACGGGCAGAGAGCCTCCCAGGTGCATCTTAGCAGGGCTGAGTTTATTTAACCCTTTCTTTGGACTTATCACCGTTGGCCATAACACAATCAAAGGTTACTTATTGATCCTAATTACTACATTTGAGACAGTATTGGTCAACATGTCTCATACAACAAGTGGCACACACTTCATTAATGTAATTGTAGATAATATTTGACCTAAATATGTGGGTCTTGTGATTTGAACATGTAGGTTAGATTCTTATCACAACGATTCCGTTATATAAAACACTCCAGTGTAGGTATATATATAGTGTACACGAGTATATATTGTAGCAGGCCAGGGCTGTTCAGGGTTTTGTTTTGACAGTCATGTTTTGTTGTTACGTTGCCATGGTTACAGGTGACGCTCTCTCTCTGCGTCTGTGTGTTTCCCGGGGTGAGAGAGCGCCCTGTGTGTTGTTGTTGTTGCTGCGCCGAGCGGTGGTGTTAGCGTTGTATGCTTGTCTGCCTATGCTAATAAACGGCTGTGCTCCCTGGCTAGCTCGCGGGAAGCAAGGCCAAACAATACCTCTGTCTCCTCCTTGTCTGAGCTCGCCACATTGGTGTCAGAAGTGGGATAGCTCACCCTCGCCGGAATGGAGAGAGACACTCAGAGGCTGGAGCAAGCCGTCGAGGAGAGCATTCGCTGCTTGGGAAGTGGGCGATTGAAGAGAGAGCAAGCGAGCGGCCATGTAAGTCCCCCGACGGGTCCCGACGGCGCGAGCGCACCGCGGCAGCAGCCCGTCGCGACCGACGCTGGGACAGTGCTTCATGGGCTGCCTCTGTTGACCGACACGCCGGGCCCCCAACAGCGAGCAGTGATGCCTGCAACACCAGCTAAGGTACCGAAATACAACGGGCTAACCCCGCTAGAGCCCTATCTCTCACAAGTATGGCTAGCCGCGAGGCATAATGGCTGGAGCGATTTAAAAGGCTACACACCTAGCGCTAGCATTGGAAGGAGATGCACTGCAGGTACTCCTTGACCTAGCCCCGTCAGAGCAGCATGAGCTCCAGGCCCTCACCATAGCTCTCGAGAGGCGATTTGGGCAGCGGCACTCCACTGATCAGAGCAGGGAGCAGCTGACCAACCGGAGCCGTAGGCCGGGGGAGAGCCTGGCCACCTTTGCAGCGGATGTGTTGCTGTATGCTCGTCGTGGCTACCCAGAGGTCCCAGCAGCAGCCCGTGAGGAGCTTAGCCTGCATGCTTTCCTGCGAGGACTTTTCCCAGAGCGACTACGCCAACACGTCCGCCTGGCCATGCCTCAGACTCTCCGTGAGGCGCTCCTTGAGGCTGAAAGGGCCGAGCTTGTGCTCACCTCGCGACCTGACCAGCAGTTGCGCCCCACAAACTACCCTCAAATCAGAGCTGCAGACTGCGACAGTGAGGGGGAGGTCGCGGGGATATGCCGGCCGCAGCCCTCAGTGCCCTGGAGGCGTCCCCGTCGACCGACCGACCGCTGCTACCGGTGCGATGAGCCTGGCCACGTGGCGAGCGACTGCCTGTCGCCCGCCCCGAAGGCCAGAACTATGTGGCCTCAGGGGGATGAGAGGGGGAGCAGTACAGCGAGGGGACCACCGCTCCAGCTTCCTGCCCCCCTCCAAGAACGATGCACGGTGGCGGGCCTAGTCGGGCACCTCAAGGGACTCTACCTGAGCTGCTGTGTTGAGGACCAGCCCTGCCAGGCCCTGGTGGACACGGGGTCCACCATTTCCCTAATACGACCTGGTGTGTTTCCTGGAACATCCAAGCCGCTTGTGATGGGTTGGTCGCCCACCAACACCCAGCTGATGACAGTGACGGGGGAGAGAACTGACATGTGGGGGAAGAAACTGTTGCGGATCCGAGTGAAGGATCTGGAGCTGGTGCACGACTTCTGGCTTGCTGACATCCAAGACCAGTGCATCATTGGCCTTGATCTGCTGACCCGCTGGGGGCCTGCGTTGACACATGAAGCTGGCTATCACTCTTGGTACAGAGACTCTGGCCCTCCAGTGCGGTCAAAAGCAGGGAACCAGAGACTGCAGGCAGACGCGGCTGGTTCAGCACACCATCGACACTGGCTCTGCTCAACCCATCTGTCTGCACCCACGCCAGCTGCCCCTCGCGAAACGGCAGGGAGAGCGGGCCCAGGAGGCACGGGGCGTGGCTACTCCTCGGGCCACAGCCAGCGGAGGGGGATGGCTCTCGTTGACCATGCAGCAGCTGAAGCAGGAGCAGGAGGCTGATGCGACGTTGGTTCAGGTGGGGGCCTGGCTGGAGGCAGCACGACGCCCAGGCTGGACAGGGGTGTCAGGACAGGGGCCCGAAGTGAAGGCCTACTACTCCCAGTACAACAATCTGGAGACCCACGACGGCCTCCTGTACCGGAGATGGCGGGCCCCCGAACAGGGCAAGGATCTCCCGCAGCTGTTGGTGCCTCGGTCGCTGCGGTCGCAGGTGCTTGAGCTTGTCCACGGCTCGGTGGGGGCCAGTGTTGGGATTCAGAGATTCTTTTATTGCTACGATATAATCTGCCTTATGATGAATGCATTAATAACATGGTTTACAGTATTATTTTATCAGTAATACTCCTTACAGGGTTCATATTGCATTGAATATGTTTGTCATCACATTTCATTTAATAATGCAAAGAGAGACTTTTTTGAAGAGTGCTGTTACGTGCCAAGAGATGTGGCTTTGCTGTTGTGTTCTATTTATCTTTCAGGTGTCAAGCCTCCTCCTATTGGCCAATTCGAAGTTGATTGGCATGTGTCTATTGGCCGGACTGGGCCCAGTTGGCCAATCACACACCGAGGACCACTATAAATGAGCAGCTCCCTGGCCAGCTGGTGGCCGCTGGCTTCTGCTGTGACAAATGTTTGCAAACAGGCTTCTTTGTATTGTGTGTGGTGGGAGGCGGGACAGGTAAGCTGGGGTACCCTATACACTGGTTGCAGGTTTTAAACTGTTAGACACACCAGGTTATGCGGTTGATGCCACTTTTGTATGTTTTCACTGACTTTTGTCGAGCAGCTAGGTAGGCCTTTTGTTTTGCCTTTTGTTTTAGTTAGGCCCTGGAAGCTATCGACCTCTTTTTGTTTTATTACTTTCTTTGATTTGGCTCAACCGCCCAGTCCTCCTCCCCCCACCTTTTTCTGTTAAGTTGACTATCAAGGCAAGCAAGCAATAAATCCTGCCTGATTCTTAACTGTCCTGTTGTCCTCCTCCTTCATTGATTGTGGTTGTCCGGTGTTGCTGTCCCCTTCCTACCTTTGCTTCCACCACGGTGGGGGGACGTAACACAAGTGGGGCTCGTCCGGGATCTGTTTATGCTGTGGACAACCTAAATTGATGAAAGTGTGTTGTGGTTTTAGGGTGGCTGTGTTTCATGGTTGCGGGTAAAGATGAGTTTTGACCTGCTTGATTTTGTTAATCAACCTAGCGTTGAAAAAATTGACTTGTGTCGCAAAGACGACTTGTTAAGTATTGCTGCCCAGTATAAACTTTCCGTACCAAAATATGGAGTGAAGAAGGATATTAAGCAGGCTTTGTTGGAGGGGTTAATCGAGTTGGGTATCTTAAGTAGCCCTGCTATAACTGAGGTACCTTCTCAGGACCCCTTAGCTTCCCCTGGAGCCTCTGCTAACCCAGCTTCTCCAGAGAGAACTGAAGAGCAAGCTCTACTTGCTACACCTCCGGTGCCCAAGTTAAGTCAGATGCGGCTCCCCAAACTCTGCCTCGCTTTAAGCCTTTCTCTCCAGAATCCCAGACATCTAGCAGTGATGCAAAGCTTAAGGTTCGTTTATTACGTTTACAGTTGGAGGCACAGGAGAAGGATGAGGTGCGTAAAGCAGATTATGATCTCCGGCTGGAGATCCGTAGGCTTGAGATAGAAGCTGAAAAGGAAATCAGGTTAAAGCAGCTTGAAGTAGAAGCACTGAGGGTGTCATCAGGGCAGAAAACAGATGCCACCAAAGAAACCCCAAAAGTCTCCCCAAAAAGTTTTGATGTTAGCAAAAATATTGCTCTAGTACCTACCTTCGTGAGGCTGAGGTAGATTCATATTTCAGCGCTTTTGAAAAGGTAGCTACTGCTCTGAACTGGCCAAGAGATATGTGGCCTATTTTACTGCAGTGTAAATTAGTGGGCAAAGCTCAAGAGGTAGTAGCTTCACTTTCATTAGAGCAGAGCATGAAATATGATGTGTTGAAGGAAACAATTGTACGTGCCTATGAACTGGTACCTGAGGCCTACAGGCAGAAATTTAGAAACCACAAGAAGTCCAGCAGTCAAACATATGTGGAGTTTGCACATGAAAAAGGGGCTCTTTTTGATAAGTGGTGTGCTGCTAACGGAGTTGGGGATGATTATGAGTCTCTCTGCGTGAGTTAATGCTACTTGAGGATTTTAAAATTCATTACCTGAGAGGGTCATAATGTTCTTAAATGAACAGAAGGTGACGTCAATGTCAAAAGCAGCTGTGTTGGCCGATGAGTTTGTGTTAACACATAAGAATGTTTTTTCACCCATTTCTCATCCAGATAGACCCACAGCCTTTCGCTCTGCACAGCTTGAGTCTAGTCGCTCTGCTGGGAGGCCAGTGAGACTACCTTCCCCTCCCCATGGTGAGCGTGAATGCTTTTATTGCCACAAAAAGGGACATCTCATTGCAGATTGTCAGGCATTAAAGCGTAAACAGCAGCTATCCTCACAACCAAAAGGGATGGGACTGATTAAAGCTACAGAGAGCGGGAGGGCACTTCAACCGAACAATAACCACCCTGATCCCTGTTTCAAACCATTCATTCTAGAGGGAGTGGTTTCACTGACTGAGAATCTAAAAGATCAACAGCCAGTAAAGATACTGAGAGATACAGGGGCCTCTCAGTCCATCATTAGAGAAGACGTCTTACCGTTTTCAGAGGAGTCATTTTGCCAGTCTAGGGTTATTGTCCAGGGAGTAGAACTCGGATTTGTGTCTGCCCCTTTGCACACCATTCACATTCAGTCTTCCTTAGTCAGTGGGATTGTTAAAGTGGCTATTCGTTCTGCATTGCCTATCCCAGGTATCGACTTCATCCTAGGTAATGACCTTGCTGGAGGCAAGGTCATGCCCGTTCCTGAAGTGTTAGATAGACCCGAGCTGAGTCTGGACTCTGACTCCGCCCAAGACCGGCCTGCCATTTTTCCAGCTTGTGTAGTTACGAGGGCCCAGACAAAAAAGTATGGCCCTGACTTGGCCGATTCCTTTATGAGATCAGATCCCTTTGGTGACGTGATCACATTTACCTCTGGATCTGAGGGTCAGGCCAAAGTTCCATCTGCTGACAAAACACAACAAATCCTGAATTTGCCAGTCTCCCGAGAGGAGTTCATTACTGCACAGAAAAATGATGTAACCCTGTCCAAGTGTCATTCTTCTATCTTCAGTCACCAGGATGCCAAGAAGGAAAAGCTGGCTTACTTCTCAGATGAAGGTCTACTGATGCGCAGATGGACGAGTGAGGTCTCAGAAGACGCGGACTGGTCTGCAGTTTATCAGGTGGTTGTACCTACTGCCTATCGTACCCAGGTATTGTCCTTAGCACATGACCACCCATGGTCAGGACATTTGGGTAACCCCCAAATGTCCTCTCCATGGGTGGTCAGGACCATGGGTGGTCAGGACATACAGCAGAATTCTGAAACATTTCTTCTGGCCAGGACTGAAATCTGATGTTGTTCAATACTGCCGTACATGCCATGTATGCCAAATGGCTGGCAAGCCAAACCAAATAATCCCACCAGCTCCTCTGTCCTATCCCAGTAGTAGAGGAGCCATTTCAAAAAGTGATTGTTGACTGTGTGGGGCCTTTACCTAAATCTAAAACTGGAAACCAGTTTCTGTTGACGGTCATGTGCGTTTCATCTAGGTTTCCTGAGGCAATCCCACTACGGAGGATTACAGCTCAGATTGTTGTCAAAGCACTGTTGAGATTCTTTTCAACCTTTGGTCTGCCCAAGGTTGTGCAAACAGACCAAGGCACTAACTTTAAGTCTAGAGTATTCGCCCAAGCCCTGAAAACATTAGGCATTGAACACATAACCTCGAGTTCTTACCATCCTGAAAGTCAGGGGCACTAGAGAGGTTTCATCAGACTTTGAAGTCCATGTTAAGGAAACACTGTTATAGTTCTCAACGGGACTGGGATGAAGGTGTTCCTCTTGTTTTATTTGCCTGTCGTGAAGCAACCCAAGAGTCTCTGGGGTTTAGTCCCGGTGAACTTGTGTTTGGGCGTGAGATGAGGGGTCCTTTAAAGGTTTTTAAAGAGAGGCTGGCTAATCCGGTTGACAACACCAAAAGCCTTCCAGAGTATGTCAAAACACTAAATGACAGGTTAAGGAGGGCTTATTCCCTAACAACAAGGAATGCACTAGCCACTTCACAAGCAAAAATGAAGAGACACTTTGACCAGCGGGCAGTCGACCGTTCATTCCAGCCAGGTGACAGAGTGCTCCTTCTTCTACCCGTGCCTGGCTCCTCTCTTTCCGTTAAATTCTCTGGTCCTTATGTTGTAGAGAAAAAACTCAGCAAGACCAACTACATTATTCAGACCCCGGATCGCAGACGTCCTACTCGGGTGTGTCATGTCAACATGATGAAGCTGTACAACTCTCGTGAACCTTCAACTGTGCCATCTGTGGTCCCAGAGCAAGTGGTTACATCCCGATGGCTTCTGTTTCCAAGGTGGAGATTACTCCAGATGAAGATGGGTTGGTGTTACGGGGTGCTGAGCCACAAAGTGCTCGACTAGGTAATTCTGTGATATTGTCAACACTACCACAATACCTGTCCCACCTTCCTGCTGAACAGAGCAGTGATATCATAAAACTCATATTGGGATTCCCATCTCTGTTCAATGACATCCCGTCTCAAACCACTATCATAAAACATGATGTGGTGCTGACTAACCCTACACCAATCAAACAGCGCGCTTATCGGGTTAGTCCACCAAAGAGGGAAATCATAAAACAGGAAGTTGAGTATCTTCTTCAGAATGGATTCGCGGTGCCAAGCTCCAGCTCTTGGAGTTCACCATGTCTCCTAGACACAAAGCCAGATGGGAGTCCAAGATTCTGTACTGACTTCCGAAAGGTGAACTCTGTCACTGTACCAGATGCACATCCCTTACCTCTTATTGATGACTGCATTGATGAAATTGGGCCTGCAAAATACATCACTAAGCTTGATATGTTAAAAGGGTATTGGCAAGTGCCTTTGACACAGCAAGCATCTGATATTTCAGCTTTTGTCACTCCTGACCACTTCCTGCAGTATACGGTTATGCCTTTTGGCATGTGCAATGCCCCTGCAACATTTCAGAGACTGGTCAATAAAGTGTTGGGAAACATCCCTAACTGCAGAGCATACTTGGATGACATTGTTGTGTATAGCAGTGACTGGTCAACCCACATGGCTACATTGAAAGAAGTCTTCATTAGCCTGGAAAACGCATCTCTCACTTTGAACCTTGCCAAATGTGATTTTGCTAGAGGCAGTGTCCTCTACCTTGGCCAGCAAGTTGGTTTAGGAAAAGTGCGCCCTGCAGATGCCAAAGTCACTGCGATTAGGGAGTTCCCCCAACCATCCACCAGGAGAGAACTGCGGCGTTTCCTTGGGATGACAGGATATTACCGACGATTTTGTAAGAATTTCTCTTCTGTTGCTGCCCCTCTGACGGACTTAACCAGTCCCTCAAAGCCGTTTATTTGGTCTGAGAGTTGCCAGCAGGCTTTCGAAAGCCTCAAGGGCTTACTTTGTTGCACCCCCGTTTTGTCTGCTCCTAACTTCTCTTTACCATTCAAACTGGAAATAGATGCCAGCGCAGTTGGGGCCGGAGCGGTGCTTCTCCAGGAGGATACCCAGGGCATTGACCATCCTGTGAGTTACTTCTCTCGGAAGTTTGATAAACATCAGCTCAGGTATTCTACCATTGAAAAGGAGACCCTTGCTTTGATGTGGGCCTTGCAACATTTTGAAGTCTATATAGAGTCAGGTCAGAGTTCAGTTCAAGTATTCACAGATCACAACCCTTTAGTTTTCCTCTCTAGAATGTATAATCACAACCAGCGGCTTATGGGTTGGTCACTGATTATTCAGAATTATACTCTCAATATTCATCACAAAAAAGGTTCAGAAAACATTGTAGCAGACGCACTCTCCCGTGCTGTTTAGAGATGTCACCAAACCCTGAGTTTGGTTCTTAAAGGGTGGGGGCGTTACGTGCCAAGAGATGTGGCTTTGCTGTTGTGTTCTATTTATCTTTCAGGTGTCAAGCCTCCTCCTATTGGCCAATTCGAAGTTGATTGGCATGTGTCTATTGGCCGGACTGGGCCCAGTTGGCCAATCACACGCCGAGGACCACTATAAATGAGCAGCTCCCTGGCCAGCTGGTGGCTGCTGGCTTCTGCTGTGACAAATGTTTGCAAACAGGCTTCTTTGTATTGTGTGTGGTGGGAGGCGGGACAGGTAAGCTGGGGTACCCTATACACTGGTTGCAGGTTTTAAACTGTTAGACACACCAGGTTATGCGGTTGATGCCACTTTTGTATGTTTTCACTGACTTTTTGTCGAGCAGCTAGGTAGGCCTTTTGTTTTGCCTTTTTGTTTTAGTTAGGCCCTGGAAGCTATCGACCTCTTTTTGTTTTATTACTTTCTTTGATTTGGCTCAACCGCCCAGTCCTCCTCCCCCCACCTTTTTCTGTTAAGTTGACTATCAAGGCAAGCAAGCAATAAATCCTGCCTGATTCTTAACTGTCCTGTTGTCCTCCTCCTTCATTGATTGTGGTTGTCCGGTGTTGCTGTCCCCTTCCTACCTTTGCTTCCACCACGGTGGGGGGGGGACGTAACAGTGCAATAAAGGCAAATCAACAACATGTGACAGCAAGACAAAGAGCCGAACAGGAAGTAAGACTAAACCAAGACACGTGAGAATACCAACCTTCAAAGTAAAACAGGAAATAACTAAAAGAAAACTAAGACTGTAGCAACTGTGATAAGTGAGATATGTGATACCAGGGGTCCGTTCTTCGTACCTCGCTAAGTAAGTTAGCTGGATTTGATTGTTGACGATTTCGCGTGATCTTGGATCATTCGGTTCTCGAAGCTCATCCGGGACTTGCTGTCATAGCAACAGATCCGTGGCGTAAACCTGCTTGGGAGCAGCAGGCTTACTTTATGTAAACAGGATTAGATCGCGGCCACTCAGGTATGTCTGCTTCACTTATACGAAAGCAACAGCGATATTTCTCCACTGTTTTTCCATAAATAAATATTATCAATGTAACTAAAGATAATGCAGTATTTGATTCTTTTATTGATTTCATACAGATACATACAGGTCATTTCCTAAAAAAAGGGAAATGTATTATTAATCATTCTATTTCATGTATTTGATTATTTCAGATGTAATTCATATTTTAGAGTAGTAATAGTAACACACTTCGTGTAATCAAGATGAGAGACCACGGCTATAAAAGCGAAGGTGGATTTGGGAAGTCTGTCGCAGCCATGTCCTGTCTGTTTGTACGCGAGCAACCCATTGCGGAAGGTGCAAGATTGATAAGGAGAGTTTCCAGAATTCAGCGGATATTGCGGGATAGACAGGATCCTTTAGCTCAGCGCGACAGTGTGCTCATAGAGAGATATTGATTTTCCCGTGAGGGTATTATTTACTTAACACTCTCTCTCTCTCACACTCTCTCTCTCTCTCTCTCTCTCTCATATAGATATAGATATATATATATATATATCTCCCAACTTACTGTGCATGCTTCAATCACCCCTTGCATGGGAACAGGTAAAAGTGATGGAGTGTTATGTAAAACTACACACAAAAACCCCACAATGTCAATAAATGTCACAGTACAAAAAGCCGGGGTGTGACGAGGGGGTGCAGGACCACCACCTGTCTTTATTTGCTCTGCCCTTTTCTTGGTTGCTGTTATAAACAAACAGATTATTTCAGGGTCTCTTTTCAAGAGACTAAAAGCAATATAAGTGATAAATATTACCATTCTGTAGAATATTCTTACATTTCACTTTTACTTGTTCCCATGTTCTAGTGGGTCCTGTTGTGGCTCTAATGTGAAAGAGGATATAATGTAATATAATATAATAAATTACTTACGAGTTTAATTTGTCAGCAACTTTCTGCCAGCCCTCTCTCCTTGCTTTTGCAGCCTTTGCAGTGTTCCCTTGCGTTTTAATTAAACTCTGAAACTCCTGAAATCCCTCAATCAAGAGTTCTTGCTCTGCTGCCGAAAAATACTGAGCGCGCTCCTTCGACATCTTCGCCGACCAATCAAAGGGTTGCCGATCAATGTTTCTACTATCGATGCGTAGCCCCTTTTAAGCCACCCAGTGATCTCAGATTACTTCATCCAGCTATACTAATCGTCAACAACAGGTGTGTTCGGAGAACCGTATTAGCGAGCTCAAAGTTGGCGCGATGATTTGATCTTGGATGTGTCATTTGATCTTGGATGTAGTAAGCGAGGTACGAAGAACGGACCCCTGGAAAATTATGTCCTAAAAAATACAACAACCACAAAACAAGCAAATAAAAACAAAAACAAGAACTGAAAGCAGCTAATAAAGTAAAACAGAAATGCTTGCTTACAAATATTTAATGTCTCTTTACGGGACACTCGGCAGCAAAAAGTAGATGCTGAAAGGACAATAGCAGCGACTTGAAATACAGCTCACACTAAGCTTGTAGGCTGTTAGTTATGTTACCGAGTGTTTTAAAGTCTAATAAAAGATCTGCCCTATGTAACCCAATCTAAGTCTAAATGATTACCAATAAGCGGGTAGGCTATGACAGGGTGAAGACGTGTGTCAGTTGCTCCTGCACCTGACTTGTGGAAATTGCGATAATCATCGAAGTAACACATCTTTTTCTTAAAAAGCAATACAGTGGTTGTCAAGAGCGCACTCTTTTCAGAAATGCCACCAAAAAAGACAAACCCGAAGCAAGTGGCGATTGAAGCGACCGACCTTGGTGAGGCCTCGGCTGAAAAAGACGGCGCTAAAGCTAGCACGCCCGCTAGCACGCCCGCTAGCTCTGCACATGAGGAGTATACACAAGGCAATAAACAAGTGTTGTCTGCGATTGCTTCTGTGGACGCCAAAATAACTCAAATGAAGGCGGACATTTGTGATACTCTAGGGAAATTGCAGTGCTGAGGGCTGAAAATGATGAGGCCATTTCAGCTTTGAGAACCGTGATGGAAAACCACAATGCCCAGCTGAAAGATTTATCAGAATCGGCTACAAGCATGTCAAACTCCGTGCTGAAATTAGAAGAAAAGGTTAAACAACTTTCTAGCAAAGTGGAACAACTGACTGAAAAATACATTTTCTATATGAATATATTCTTCTTCTTCTTCTTAACAACAACGATAATAATAATCGTTACTTTGTATCACACCTCTTCGAACTGCAGATGGAATCTGTTAGGTTGCAGGCGATGAAGATCACCAATAAAAGGGAGAGCCCACGGTCCGGGAGGAAAGTTTTTCGGCACTCGGTTCTTCAGAACATGAGCCAGCAGAAGAAAAAGACAGAGAAAAAATAAAATGCTCCTGCCGTCAACCCACTCGAAGCCGAGAGCGCTGTATAATGTCTCCATAGCTCCGCTCATTCGTGTCACTTTACTGTTTTAGCTTCGATTTCACCACTAAACATAATGGTGGATGATTATATAACCAAGTGGGTTCATTAGCTGGCCTTCAAAATAAAAGCATTTAATAAAAACATGAAATCAATAAGTATCTTACTACGATGATCGTAGCGTGTTTATGTGTGTGTGTGTGTGTGTGTGTGCTCTGTTTCCTTGTTAACTGATGGCCCAGTGTAAAGGAAATGTTGCATGTCATATCATCACACATATAGAAATTATTAACATGTATAGCTTTAAATAAGCTTTATCTAACAGTTTTTATGATTTTCATATGTTATATTAATTCATCATACATCTGAAAATGATACCTTCTCTGTTTGTTTCGCGTGTCACGTGTTTCTTGTACCTATTGTAATTTATTTTTTACAGATTTTTGTTTCAGTCAGCAGTGAAGGATGCGAAAAAGCATTAATCAACCCAGCTGATTTGTAAAGAAAGAAATTTTCTGGGGGAGTTCCTCTATCATTTATTAGTTGGGGTAGGGAGATTACAAGCTGTTAGTGATAGCTGTCAGTCCAGTCATTCATTGTATTACTGCCCTCAGACTAAAGCTAACACCGCTGACACAACCTCATAATGAAAAAGGCAAGTGCATGCAGAAAATCAATTTATTTATGACATTGTGCATTTCATAACAAGCAGTGGTATGAAAATAAAACACTCACACCAATTGAAATAAATTATTATGGTTATTAAGATCACCCTGTCACCACCTGGCTTGCCTGCATTCCTCTGATATCCAAATAAACATAAACCAATATACTTTTCAAAATAGTTTGTGAATTTAAAAGACCCTTCTTGTTTAAGAGTGACATGAGATTGTTGGTAATCAACCCGCCCATTAGGTTATATCATAGAGAGCCTACTGTAGAATAACAACTGATTTCTTATGTTCTTTTAAAGAAACTGGGAAAGTCAAGATGAGGATTACCACGTTTAGCAGAACACCTTCAAAATACCATCAAAGCAAACAGAAAAAATTATTTATTATTCTGATATATTTCCAGAATCTTAAAATACTTTAAACACATCATTGATGAGTGTTAGCTTCATTAACCAGGAGGTCACTGTTTCATGAGGGTCTGTCAGTGCCAACAAAAGTGACTAACCACAGCGAGTGGTTTTGTGCAACACAAAGACAAATCTAAGAGTAATCATCAAGCACAGTGGTGGAAAATTATAGAGTTGCATTCCTGCCTCAAGCACTGATCAACTTCAAAACACTGAATCAAATAAGCATCGTTTCATAGAGTACTTAAAGATTATGTGAAATCATCTTTAGGATAGTTAAACTGAAATAGGTTACTGATCCTAAACATACAAGCAAATCCACCAAGATATGGTGGGCTTTTGTTTTCAATGTAGACACTGACTCAAGTGTAAATTAAACTTAGTAAATTAAGTTTGAATCCTATGTAAATATCTCTGCAGTACTACTCTTAAACGTTAAAACAGAATACTGTTTTTCTTGTCCTGCTGTATTTATCTTAATTTCCAACCTTACTGAAGTCATTGTAAATTTTTGCTTATGACAGCAATAATCATGAATATGCAGTGGAATGTGATCTCTTAAAAAGTTGTAATTTAACATTGTAAACCTTTATACTTTTATTTTTTGAATACAGTAGATGGAATGATTCTTTTAAAGGTCTCCATGGTGGGAAGAATTTAGCAGGTATAGACAATGCTTTATATGACAAATGTGATGGAGAACAGTGATTCATCAAACTGAGAATCAGAGATTTTCAGTTTTGTCATAGTTGATGGTTTAACGTGGTACAGCACAGAGGCGGTAAGGTGTGGGACAGCGTGCAGCTCCCAACTGGAACTCCAGACTGGGCTGCTCTCCAGCAGGTGGCGAAAGAGAAAACCTTTGAAGGAGGGAGGTGAAAAACAAAAACAACTCCATCCTGGCCAGCTGTTCTCCAAGACACACACGCTTGCCTGAGAATAAACAATAAGACATGAGTTTTATTCAAACAATTTACAAGATATTCACTATATCATAGAGTTTAATACACTTCTGCAACAAACCAAGGATGCATGCCATTTTGCCTTGGCTAAAACAGTACAAGTGGCTTTTGTGTACAACAAACCTGCAGAAAATGGAAGGAAAGCATCTCTCTTGCGAAATTTACCATCCTTGTCCAGAAAGTGTTGAGGGTTGAAAGAGTGTGGAGTTTCCCACATTGACTCATCATGTAGGACTGAGTCCAGGGTAGCCAGTATCATGGTACCCTGCACAAAAAATACCATAAAAATAACCAAAATACTAAAATTGAAAGAAATAAAAAAAAATTAAAATTGTTATTGAAATATATTGGTTTAATTTGCCATATAACAGAAGGTGAGCTGATGGAAAAAGGCAACGTAACATTGTCAAAATGTCCAAAAGAGCTTTTTAGTATGCCATTGGATCAAACTACAAAGTGTATAATGCCTGTTAATTAAGAATTCAATTCAATTCAATTCAATTTTATTTATATAGCGCCAAATCACAACAAAAGTTGCCTCAAGGCTCTTTATATTGTACAGTAGATAGCACAATAATAAATACAGAGAAAAACCCAACAATCATATGACCCCCTATGAGCAAGCACTTTGGCGACAGTGGGAAGGAAAAACTCCCTTTTAACAGGAAGAAACCTCTGGCAGAACCAGGCTCAGGGAGGGGCGGCCATCTGCTGCGACTGGTTGGGGTGAGAGAAGGAAAACAGGATAAAGACATGCTGTGGAAGAGAGACAGAGATTAATAACAAATATGATTCGATGCAGAGAGGTAAATTAACACATAGTGAGTGAGAAAGGTGACTGAAAAGGAAAAACTCAATGCATCATGGGAATCCCCGGCAGCCTACGTCTATTGCAGCATAACTAAGGGAGGATTCAGGGTCACCTGGTCCAGCCCTAACTATATGCTTTAGCAAAAAGGAAAGTTTTAAGCCTAATCTTGAAAGTAGAGATAGTGTCTGTCTCCCGAATCCAAACTGGAAGCTGGTTCCACAGAAGAGGGGCCTGAAAACTGAAGGCTCTCCCTCCCATTCTACTTTTAAATACTCTAGGAACAGCAAGTAGGCCTGCAGTGCGAGAGCGAAGTGCTCTAATAGAGTGATATGGTACTACAAGGTCATTAAGATAAGATGGGGCCTGATTATTTAAGACCTTGTATGTGAGGAGCAGGATTTTGAATTCAATTCTGGATTTAACAGGAAGCCAATGAAGGGAAGCCAAAACAGGAGAAATCTGCTCTCTCTTTCTAGTCCCTGTCAGGACTCTTGCTGCAGCATTTTGGATTAGCTGAAGACTTTTCAGTGAGTTTTTAGGACATCCTGATAATAATGAATTGCAGTAGTCCAGCATGGAAGTAATAAATGCATGAACTAGTTTTTCAGCATCACTCTGAGACAGGATATTTCTAATTTTAGAGATGTTGCGCGAATGGAAGAAAGCAGTCTTACATATTTGTTTAATATGTGCTTTGAAGGACATGTCCTGGTCAAAAATGACTCCAAGGTTCCTCACAGCATTACTGGAGGCCAAGGTAATGCCATCCAGAGTAAGAATCTGGTTAGATACCATATTTCTAAGATTTTCAGGGCCGAGTACAATAACCTCAGTTTTATCTGAATTAAGAAGCAGAAAGTTAGCGGCCATCCAGGTCTTTATGTCTTTAAGACATTCCTGCAGTTTAACTAATTGGTGTGTGTTACCTGGCTTCATGGATAGATAGAGCTGCGTGTCATCTGCATAGCAGTGAAAATTTATGCTATGTCTTCTAATGATGCTGCCAAGGGAAGCATGTATAATGTAAATAGAATTGGTCCTAGCACTGAACCCTGTGGAACACCATAATTGACCTTAGTGTGTGAAGAGGACTCTCCATTTACTTGAACAAATTGGAGTCTATTAGATAGATATGATACAAACCACTGCAGTGCAGTACCTGTAATACCTACAGCATGTTCTAATCGCTCTAATAGGATATTATGATCAACAGTATCAAACGCAGCACTGAGGTCTAGCAGGACAAGCACAGAGATGAGTCCACTGTCAGAGGCCATAAGAAGATCATTTGTAACCTTCACTAAAGCTGTTTCTGTGCTGTGATGAGCTCTGAAACCTGACTGAAACTCTTCAAATAAGCCATTCCTCTGCAGATGATCTGTTAGCTGTTTGACAACTACTTTTTCAAGGATTTTTGATATGAAAGGAAGGTTGGAGATTGGCCTATAATTAGGTAAGACAGCTGGGTCTAGAGATGGCTTTTTAAGTAAAGGTTTAACTACAGCCACCTTGAAGACCTGTGGTACATAGCCAATTATTAGAGATAGGTTGATCATATTTAAGATTGATGAATTAATTAATGGCAGGACTTCTTTGAGCAGTTTTGTAGGAATGGGGTCTAAAAGACACGTTGATGGTTTGGAGGAATTAATTATTGAAGTTAACTCAGAAAGATCAATTGGAGAAAAAGAGTCTAACTTAACATCAATGGTACTAAAAGTAGCTGTAGATAATATTACATCTGTGGGATGATTATTGGTAATTTTTTCTCTAATGCTAAAAATTTTATTTGTGAAGAAGTTCATGAAGTCATTACTAGTTAACGTTAAAGGGATGGTTGGCTCAGTAGAGCTCTGACTTTTTGTCAGCCTGGCTACAGTGCTGAAGAGAAACCTGGGGTTGTTCTTATTTTCTTCAATCAGTGACGAATAGTAAGATGTTCTGGCTTTATGGAGGGCTTTCTTATAAAGCAGCAAACTATTTCTCCAGGCTAAATGATGATCCTCTAAATTTGTGACACGCCATTTCCTCTCCAGCTTACGAGTCATCTGCTTTAGGCTACGTGTTTGAGAATTATACCACGGAGTCAAATACTTCGGATTTGAGGCCTTAGTTTTCACCGGAGCTACAGTATCCAGAGTCGTACGTAGTGAGGAGGTAAAATTATTAACAAGATAATCGACCTCTGTTGGAGTAGCGTTCAGATAGCTGCTCTGCTCTATGTTGGTACAGGGCATTGAAGATGATAACAGTGGGTGGATTATATTCTTAAACTTAGTTACAGCACTTTCAGAAAGACATCTACTGTGATAAAGTCTACTCTCCACTGCTGTGTAATCAGTTATTGTAAATGTGAATGTTATCAGGAAATGATCAGACAGCAGAGGGTTTTCAGGAAACACTGTTAAATGTTCAGTTTCTATGACATATGTTAAAACAAGATTTAGAGTGTGATTAAAGTGGTGGGTGGGTTCTTTTACATTTTGAGAGAAGCCAATTGAGTCTAATAACAGATTAAATGTGATGTTGAGGCTGTCATTTTTAGCATCTACACGGATGTTAAAATCACCCACAATAATTATTTTATCTGAGCTGAGCACTAAATCAGATAAAAAGTCTGAGAAATCAGAGAGAAACTCTGTGTAAGGCCCAGGTGGACGATAGATGATAACAAGTAAGACTGGTTTCTGAGTTTTACAGCTGGGTTGGACAAGGCTAAGCATCAGGCTTTCAAATGAATTAAAAGTCTGTCTTGGTCTTTCGTTAATTAATAGGCTGGTGTGAAAAATTGCTGCCACACCGCCCCTCGGCCTGTGCTTCGAGATTTCTGGTAGTTAGAATGACTCGGGGTGATGATTCATTTAAACTAACATACTCATCCTGCTGCAACCAGGTTTCTCTAAGGCAGAGTAAATCGATTTGTTGATCAATTATTAAGTCATGTACTAACAGAGACTTGGAGGAGAGAGACCTAATATTTAATAATCCACATTTCACTGTTTTACTCTTTGGTTCAGATGTGGATACTGTATTGTTCTTTCTTTGTGATTTTTATGTTTAAGTTGTTTGTTGCTGGTTTTAGTTTGTTTTTGTGTTTTTGGGAGCTGACACCGTCTCAATGGAGATGGGTTTTGGGGGTAGCAGGAGGAGAGAAGCTGCAGAGAGGCGTGCAAGACTGCAACTCTGCTTCCTGGTCCCAACTCTGGATAGTCATATTTTGGGGGGGTTAATAAATTTGTCCATATTTCTAGAAATGAGAGCTGCTCCATCCAAAGTGGGATGGATGCCGTCTCTCCTAACAAGACCAGGTTTCCTCCAGAAGGTTTGCCAATTATCTATGAAGCCCACATCGTTTCTGGGACACCACTCAGACAGCCAGCAATTTAAGGAGAACATGCGGCTAAACATGTCACTCCTGGTCTGATTGGGGAGGGACCAGAGAAAACTACAGAGTCCGACATTGTTTTGGCAAAGTTGCACACCGATTCAATATTGATTTTAGTGACCTCCGATTGGCGTAACGGGTGTCATTACTGCCGACGTGAATTATGATCTTACTGTATTTATGTTTACCCTTAGCCAGCAGTTTTAAATTTCCTTCAATGTCGCCTGCTCTGGCCCCTGGAAGACAATTGACTATGGTTGCCGGTGTCTCTAGCTTCACATGTCTGAGAACAGAATCACCAATTACCAGAGTTTGACCCCGGCGGGTGTGTCGCCGAGTGGGGAAAAAGCAGTTGAGACACGTGAACAGGTTGGTGGTGTTCCTGGGGCTTCTGTTTAGGACTATGCTTCCTCCTCACCGTCACCCAGCCGCCCTCTTTCCCCAGCTGCTTGGGGTCTGCCGGGGAACAGCTAGCGGGGCCTGCGCTATCTTCGGCTGCACCAGCTACAGGGGCCTGGCTAGCTACGGGTGAATGAAGGGTGCGAAGCCGAGTCTCCAATTCAGTAATCCTGGCCTCCAGAGCTGCAAATATGCTACATTTGTTACAGGTATCATTACTGCTAAAGGAGGCCGATGAGTAACTAAACATCTGACACAATGAGCAGGAAAGTGCAGGAGGGACAGGTGAAGTAGCCATGGTGCTAACGAGTCGGCTACGGGCTAAGCTAAGCTAGCGAAACAGTAAAGAGACAGTGAGTGAATACTTTGGCTATAAATTAGGTAGTGAGCACACAGAAAGGGTGATTCAGATGAAGCACGTTAAGATTATACTATGAAAAAGGGATGTATCAAAAGATTTAAATTAAATTGCTAAGCAGAAAAGCTACTCAGAAACACCACTGTGTTTGAGCAGGAACAGGAAGTGATACTACTGAGAGACATCTTTCGCCTTGGCCCACCACTCATCCTGGACGCTGCGGTCAAAGGCAACAAGATCTCACGGTTTGAGAAGCATCTTTTCAACTCAGCTGCCTTCAAAGCCAGAACTAAACAGAGGAACAAGGTCCGGGACAAACGTGCCGATGTCATGTAAGAGGCCACAATGAAGAAACCAAGGAACTCCTTTCATGGATACAACATGATGCCTTCAGCTCTTCACAAGCATACACTCAGCAAACAGGGTTTTTTTGTTTTGAACCAGGGACAAGTGCAATGGTTGTTTTAGATGTTTTAACCTTTAATCGTAGGTGTTAAAAAATTTATCTGTTTTCTCAAAATTTAGAATTTTTACAAGTGTATATTCTTGTGTCTAGTCACATTAATTTCTCCCTTTCAGTTTTTGGTTTGAGTTCATATGAGAACAGGAATGAAGTTGACCTTTTTTTTTTATTTGAAGTTGCATTGTCATTACATACAGTATTTCAGAGAAACTAGAGAGAAACCATGCTAACTCATTGCTGTTTTGATAAAATAGTGGCTGTATGATTTGACATCTACTCTAGCTGTCGCAGGACAAAAGGCAGTCTATGCAGGGCCATAAGAGTATTATTATGTGTAGTCAGGAATCACTGTAATACAGAGCCTTGATGTAATACTAATGTAATCCATTTGCACAGGTGTGCCACAGAGATCTATTCTTGGACCTCATGTATTTATTCTGCACATAACCACAGACTAAAAATGGACTCAGCCACTGTGTAGTCACTCAACTCTGCATTTTGATGGGTTAGCATTTTGGCTGCTGCCATGTTACTTTTTAGGAGTCAGAAGTTACCATATATGGTTGAGAAGTCTAAACAATCATGGTACTATGAATCATTTAAGCATTACATAAGTCATTTTAAGGACTGCATAATATCTGGATAATTTTGAGGAAGAAGAATATTTTCACCATCTTACATCACAAATACACTTTACTTTCGTGGTATATGTGGTATAATGGAGTGGATCAATCTTGCCTAGCAAAACATGACTTTACTTAAATTTACTTACATGCCTATCTAAATTTACCACATTCCTAACTTTAAATCTTAAAAGCATTAACACACACTTCAGTTGATACCAAAAGTGGGAGAAACATCCAGATGAACAGAATCAGCCTTTTGGGATTTACTTACCTGGATGATTGATCATACATCAAGAGAGTACAGTTGATAGTGAGTGTTACACTACCCACGGATATCAGAACTATTTTTATCCCAGGCTTTAAATGTGGTTTTTAAAGCTTCTTCATTGGTTATTTTAAGTGTAACATCAGGATTGACTTTTCAAGT
The DNA here is from genome assembly GCF_013358895.1 of Oreochromis aureus. Lineage (NCBI taxonomy): Eukaryota > Metazoa > Chordata > Actinopteri > Cichliformes > Cichlidae > Oreochromis > Oreochromis aureus. The sequence continues at coordinate 40,042,850 of NC_052963.1, read as the reverse complement.
CAGCCTCAAGTTGCTAAATTGGTAGACAAGGAATACTTTATTCTACAGCGAAACTGCCAGAAAGTATTCTGGTTTGTGTACCTTTGGGATTGTGTATTTATCCACTGTAGTTTCCTTGTTTGTCATATGAAGTAAATTGAGAGGAACGATGTTGGCCATTCTCTGAATCTCATGGATGACAGCATCAGTATAGGGCATGTTTTCTCGGTCACTCACAGAGGGCTGTCTGGACGAACCAACCACAGCATCGATCTCAGCTTGAACTCTCTCTGCACAGTGAAAACAGGATACCATCAGAGTCTGTTTGAAGGTTATTACATTTATCTAAAAGTAAATGAAAAATTAAAATGGACTTTGAGAAACAATTTCAGGTTATTAACATAAAAATAAAAACTTACTTAAGAAAAAACAGTTACTACCAATACTGAATTATTAACTTCAGATCAAACATAATTAGAAACATAAACAGGAAATATATTTTCAGTTTTAGTATTTGCAAATTTGTTAATATTTGTCAACACAACAAGCTACGAAACATTCGAACATATGTTTATTAAAAGGTGGAAAGTCTATATGAATGTCAATCGGCTATCTTTGCATATTGATTTTATATTGTAAGCTTCATGACCACATATGTGGTCTTCCTGTTTTCTGATAAATAATGCCAGGATCTACTCTGAAACTAACTGAATCCCAACTAGAAATCAAAACATGCTAAAAATGCCCCCAAAATGATGAGACTATCATAAACTCTGTTTTGTGTATTATGTAGATGACTAACACAACCTGCATGCTTTTTCTCACAGTACAAAACCGACATGACAAAATACACAGTACTGTTGGGTATTACATACGCACCTTGTATATCAGGGTAGTAGATCATGTAAAGCAACCCCCAAAGTAAAGTAGTGGTAGTAGTTTCAGTTCCAGCAAAAAACAGGTCCATGGTGCAAGCATGTAAGTTACTGAGAGAAAAACTTGAATCTTTGTCCTCGTTCTATCAACGGTCCAAGCAGCAGAAATTAAAATATCTTATATTTCAGGTTGCATTACAAGACCAAAATGAACAAACACAACACTCACCTTTGCCATTTCTATAAGAAAGGCATCAATATAGTCTCTCGGTGACGCTGGGTTAAGGGTTTCTCTGTGGTCTTTGATCCTGATTTCTATAAAGTCCTTTACCTCCTGTGTCAGAGTGAACAATGTCTTATGAGGTCCAGGTAGCCGCTTCATCAGCCAGGGAATTATGTTGTACATCTACAGAACAGGAAGCCAGATTAAACCATCTTTTCATGACTGGACATATCATGCTGTGCATTCAAAGAATTCTGAATTCAAATCTAACACATTTCTAACACGAATTCCACAGTGGCAAAGCTGGCGGTAGAAATATAATTCCCAAGAGAAAAAAAAATATTTGAGGGCAATGTCAGCAAACATTTTTTGTTTCTTGTTTTACTGACAGAGATCCAGTTCATATTCCCCAGTGTCCACTGAAATTTAAGTTGATTTAGATAATGCTTCAAAATGAGGAGTTGTCATATGGATTAGAAGTTTCAAGACATGCTTCAAAAAGCACTTGAAGACATTTGGCTCCACGTATTACCTGTTATAAGCTGATTGTTATAAAAAAAAATCTAAACTTGGGTACAAATACTACTTGTGAACACATGTATACAAATATGATGTCTATTGGGATCAAGGATCTTTTATTGTTATTCATCATGAAGAAAACGTGATAGAAAGAGATGCAGTTACTCTGGTATATCTGTAAAAATTCCCCTCTCGCCCCTACAGGTGGTCTATCCTTCAAGCTCAGGTCCTCTACCAGAGACCTGGGAGTTTGAGGTCCCATGCAGTATCTTAGCTGTTCCTAGGACTGCGCTCTTCTGGACAGAGATCTCTGATGTTGTTCCTGGGATCTGCTGGAGCCACTTGCCTAGTTTGGGAGTCACTGCACCTAGTGCTCTGATTACCACTGGGATCACTGTTACCTTCACCCTCCACATCTTCTCTGACCCCTTGGTACTTCTGCAGCTTCTCGTGTTATTTCTTCCTGATGTTGCTGTCATTCGGTATCACTATGTCTATCACTACGGCCGTCTGCTGCTTCTGCTTGTCTTCCACTACTATGTCCGGTTGGTTAGCTGCCACCAGTTTGTCTGTCTGTATCTGGAGAAATCTCTAAATCTCTGACATTTATATCTGTGGGCTTTGCATCTCCCAGGACTTGGTTACCTCCTCTCTGCCCTTTGGTGTGTTTTAAATCAGTCTTTGTTTTTGCTCCTTGTCATTAGAAACCCTGTAGGGAGACTGTGGTCGCTTAAATGTGACTTTTGCATTTTACACTGGCTTGCAAAAGTATTCGGCCCCCTTGAACTTTCCCACATTTTGTCACATTACAGCCACAAACATGAATAAATTTTATTGGAATTCCACATGAAAGACCAATACAAGGTGGTGTACACGTGAGAAGTGGAACGAAAATCATACATGATTCCAAACATTTTTTTACAAATAAATAACTGAAAAGTGGGGTGTGCGTAATTATTCAGCCCCTTTGCTCTGAGTGCAGTCAGTTGCCCATAGACATTGCCTGATGAGTGCTAATGACTAAATAGAGTGAACCTGTGTGTAATCTAATGTCAGTACAAATACAGCTGCTCTGTGACGGCCTCAGAGGTTGTCTAAGAGAATATTGGGAGCAAAAACACCATGAAGTCCAAAGAACACACCACACAGGTCAGGGATAAAGTTATTGAGAAATGTAAAGCAGCCTTAGGCTACAAAAAGATTTCCCAAGCCTTGAACATCCCACGGAGCACTGTTCAAGCGATCATTCAGAAATGGAAGGAGTATGGCACAACTGTAAACCTACCAAGACAAGGCCGTCCACCTAAACTCACAGGCCGAACAAGGAGAGCGCTGATCAGAAATGCAGCCAAGAGGCCCATGGTGACTCTGGATGAGCTGCAGAGATCTACAGCTCAGGTGGGGGAATCTGTCCATAGGACAACTATTAGTCGTGCACTGCACAAAGTTGGCCTTTATGGAAGAGTGGCAAGAAGAAAGCTATTGTTAACAGAAAACCATAAGAAGTCCCGTTTGCAGTTTGCCACAAACCATGTGGGGGACACAGCAAACATGTGGAAGAAGGTGCTCTGGTCAGATGAGACCAAAATGGAACTTTTTGGCCAAAATGCAAAACACTATGTGTGGCGGAAAACTAACACTGCACATCACTCTGAACACACCATCCCCACTGTCAAATATGGTGGTGGCAGCATCATGCTCTGGGGTGCTTCTCTTCAGCAGGGACAGGAAGCTGGTCAGAGTTGATGGGAAGATGGATGGAGCCAAATACAGGGCAATCTTGGAAGAAAACCTCTTGGAGTCTGCAAAAGACTTGAGACTGGGGCGAAGGTTCACCTTCCAGCAGGACAACAACCCTAAACATAAAGCCAGGGCAACAATGGAATGGTTTAAAACAAAACATATCCATGCGTTAGAATGGCCCAGTCAAAGTCCAGATCTAAATCCAATCGAGAATCTGTGGCAAGATCTGAAAACTGCTGTTCACAAATGCTGTCCATCTAATCTGACTGAGCTGGAGCTGTTTTGCAAAGAAGAATGGGCAAGGATTTCAGTCTCTAGATGTGCAAAGCTGGTAGAGACATACCCTAAAAGACTGGCAGCGTAATTGCAGGAAAAGGTGGTTCTACAAAGTATTGACTCAGAGGGCTGAAACTTTTCAGTTATTTATTTGTAAAAAATGTTTGGAATCATGTATGATTTTTGTTCCACTTCTCACGTGTACACCACTTTGTATTGGTCTTTCACATGGAATTCCAATAAAATTGATTCATGTTTGTGGCTGTAATGTGACAAAATGTGGGAAAGTTCAAGGGGGCCGAATACTTTTGCAAGCCACTGTATATAAATTGTGATGTAATATGATTACTGTATAATGTAGCATGGTGGAAGGAGATTCACCTGTATCGAAATGCGTCCCTGTAAGTGCAAAATTTCATTGAAATTATGAAGAATAGACTGGTACTGCCGGTCAGTGTACTCAAATCGATTCCCAAACACCAAACAGCAGATGATATTCGACACAGCATTATTTATCAGTAGCTGGACATTAAAGGGCTTTCCTGTAAATGAAGACAGAAATATGGGGACAAGTACCCAGTGTCATAACAAAGCAAGCACGCTCTATTGAATGGTGCCAATCATGTCACCAAGATGTTTTTATATGCCTTGGTGTTCTGTGAAAGCCTCTGCGAGATACTGGCACTCCTGCTGGATGTATAACTCCAGAGTCTTCCTGCCCAGACCAAAGTTTCTGAGTGTATGAAGAGCAAATCTCCTCTGCTGCTTCCATGGATAACCATTTGAACCCACAAGACCTTTGAACACACAAATACACAATATTAGACTGAATGTAACAAACACTAGCTACATGCTTACAGTCCTGATTTGGTGTCTCAATTATGTTGTTCACTGTATCAAACACTAACTATATATTTTTTTAATGAAAAAGAGAAAAACAGAACCTTCATTCCCAAATAAATCTTCAAACAGTGGTACAGTGGGTCGATCTATGAAGTCGTCTCCTTGCTGAACCAGGGCTTCTTTCACAAACTTGTAGCTATTAATGACCACGGTTCTTCCACCAAAGAGTCTGATGGTGAAAATGTCTCCATATTTCTCTGCAAACTGAACAAAGACAGCAGGCAGATGTTGTGGTTCAACAGTACTCAGAGAATTAATACTGCTTCTACATCCTTACTGCAGATACTATAAGATTGCAGCAATGTTGCCTCATTAATATTATATCTCTTAACTAGAACCCAAACTGCAAACACATGAGAAAATATTTAAAAAGAGAATATGAGTAACCTAAAATGCAGCTCTGACTGAACCCTCTTGAGGTGGTCTCCATAAACCAAACTCGAGCAACAAACCAGCAAATTGGAATTAACACCTTATCTCTTGTGTGAATAAAGGCAACTGTAGATAAAGTTCACTGAGGTAATGATTGCCAGAGTTTTAAATGGGGACTTGCCTGAACTTGTTCTGTAGTACTTTAAAAAGGTAGAAGGTCATTTTACTAACTACAGTATTACATCCATATTACAAATATTCTTCCACTGAGGATAACTAATGGGCATTGATGTCATTTTTACATTTTGCATCTGCCTTTCTTGCAGGTTGGCCCCAAGATGCGTTAAATTTTTATAGAAAGTTTTATCGAGAGAAAGAGAAAATTAGCTAGAAATATACTGTAGTATTATAGTGTAAAATAAGCCCAAGTTATACTATTATCCATTACCTACTCCTATATAACATTTTTGTAATTAAAGTAAAGCTACTCTTATCTGATTTTTACTGCAGTACTAACATCTTAAAGTACTTTTAAGGAAAAAAGAAAGAAAATAAATATATTAAAAATAAAACACTATTCCCTTAATAGTAAACGTGTACCTCTCTGAACTGCAGGTGTATTCTGTTAGGTCTGATGCGATGAATGTCACCGAGAAACGGGAGAGCCCACGGTCCAGGTGGGAAGTTTTTCGGCACTCTGTTCTTCCAGATATCAGACAACAGCAGGAAAACACAGAGAAATATTAAAATGCTCCTTCCATCTATCCACTCAAAGCCAAGAACACTGTACAATGTCTCCATTTAAAGTTCTTAATGTCGAATGCTGGATTACTGCAGTGTTTTAACTGTGCTGCTACCAAGAAACAAAGTGTGATCAGATAAATGGGTGGACTTCCTTAAACACAAAGGTGAAGGTAAAATATAAAGCTGAAGCTAAGACTAGCCTTCAAAATAAAAGCTGATAATGGTGGTGTTATTTTCATTTTTTTTATACATAGGATATTATTACATGCAAAAAGGCTACACATAAAATTATGTATGAAGTATTGTTTACTGTATCAGTAACATCGGTGATTGACATTGTGAGGGAAAAACAATTATTTCCTGCATGAAACAAAGAATAACCCACCAGCACAGCCAACCCACCTCCTAAAGAAAAGAGAACAAAGACATGTATATGTATATGTAGATATGTAAACAGTGTCCAGTAACTTCATACCATTTCATAATGATGGAGAGGCCAAACTATTGAGTGCTGCATTATTAACTGCATTATAAACAAAGTTATAGCTTCCAAGCAAACATCTTGTTTGTGTGCTTGAAAGAGTTTTTTTTTTCTTTTTCTTTTCACAATTTAAGTCCTTTCAATGGCAGTCAAGCCTGAATACGAAATACCAATGATAACCTTATTACACCAAGATGTGGATGTCCAGCTTTTTAGATCCAATCTGGTCTTTAAGTCTGACGTCATTAGCCGTTTCCGGGCCCAAACTCCACTTCAGGTCCCAAAATCAAACGAACACTGCGGCATCACTGAGTTACAAACTGTCTAAATTCTTTCATCTTTAATCAGTGTGGCTGCTCTACCAGGTAACAACTAAGTTTAACATCCAGACATCCATGAAAACAGGATTAATAAAATTTATGGAGTTAGAAGTTAGCAGGGAGTTAGCTCACTAGTTTCCACCTAAACATAATATAGCAGGTTCTGACAGGGATTTCTGAAAAAAATTAAGATATACAGCTCTGCTATCTCTGCGAACATTGAGGAAGACAGCAAACTAAACAGTAGTGACGTTTGTAGGGTTACTGAAGTTAGATTAGCTGGTATATAATGATGAGCTACGTGATCGCTAGTGACACACCTGTGTTAGCATAATAGACTTAAGGCCAGAGTGAGTCCAAAAGTCCGCAAAACTTCAGATATCAAAGCAACTGCAGAGCGAAAACAATTAATCCTCCTGACAACTTTGTGGGGTTTACTGCCAGGGGTATGCTACTATATCCGTTAAGGAAGGGTTTTTCTCATTCTCCCTTCATCAACGGCGACGGGCAAAAAGAGTCCCAGGTCCACTCTCAGCCAGGCCAAGTTTGTTTACTATATTGGTAAAGATGGGTGATGCATCACCTTCTGACAGCAAAGACGGGCAGAGAGCCTCCCAGGTGCATCTTAGCAGGGCTGAGTTTATTTAACCCTTTCTTTGGACTTATCACCGTTGGCCATAACACAATCAAAGGTTACTTATTGATCCTAATTACTACATTTGAGACAGTATTGGTCAACATGTCCTCATACAACAAGTGGCACACACTTCATTAATGTAATTGTAGATAATATTTGACCTAAATATGTGGGTCTTGTGATTTGAACATGTAGGTGAGATTCTTATCACAACGATTCCGTTATATAAAACACTCCAGTGTAGGTATATATATAGTGTACACGAGTATATGTGATTACATAGTGTATATGTGAATATATATGCCATAAATTGTGGAATTCTTTTTTCTGGCAGCCACATTTTGGACCAGCTGTAGTTCGTGTTTGGTTCATGCAAATGTATAACAAATTGCATTGATCAAACAAAGAGGAATTATAAGCATGGCATGGCACATAGCTAGATTCCTTTGGATCAACCTGAGCTGAACTTAATAAGTCGCCTAAGCCAGATAGAGGAAGATTGGACTGAATTGACAGTGATGCTTATTCATGCTGAGGTTTTTACAATATTGGCAAACATTTATAAGCAAGGAGCCCAGCTATACAGTGGAACCCCGACTTACGAAATTAATTCGTTCCAGAGGGTCTTTTGTAAGTCAAAATTTTCGTAAGTCGAAGCACCTTTTTCCATCGCCTTTTGAGTGAGGCGATGCTGGCTGAAGACGAAGTTCTTGGTGGAGGCTGAAGAAAGCATACGTATGCATGCATACATACGTACGTGTACATGTACATAACATTATGGAATTTAATTCTAAACATTAAAACTAAAACGTACATTTACGTTAATTAATGTATGTACGTACACTGTGCAATGATATTTTTTTAACATTTTTTTAAACTCGCTCATATTTATGTCTTACGCCGGCCCCATTATGAATGAACGACAGGTTAATTGCAAACGAAAAGCACATGAAATAGCGCACTGCAACAACATTACGTCTTTCATGTGGAACAGCGAAACGCATTTCACAAACGGATTTCGTTACACGGGCATTTTGTCGTACCACGGGCAGAAATATTGCCGTTAAGTGCCTTCGTAATTTGAATTTTTCGTTAAATGGGGTCTTCGTAAGCTGGGGTTCCACTGTATATGAATAAGGTCAGTGTGCCATAGTCTACTTCACTTACATGAAGTAATTGTGCTCTTGTGATGTCACCAATGTCAGAAGGATTTAAGCACCTGGCAACCTAGAAGTGCTCCAGCTCCTGTGACCAGTTTATCCATTTCCTGCAAAGCTGACAGTAGTGCAGGATCCTCCAGTCCAAGCTCCTTTCTGGACAGCATTTGCAAGAGGATCTTAACAAAGAGGACAACAGAACTCCAGATTCTTAAAGGATCGTTAAAGTATTGTAAATTGAACTAAAAGAGAAACAATACCCCAGAGGTGCAGAGGTCTGTCTTGCAATTTGGATGCCCAGTTGCAGCCCAAACACTCTCCCCACAACAAGGATGTCATGATCCAAATAAAGTACTTCATACCATGTATTCTATACTTCTTTGGTATTGCAGCCATCATGGCACACCTCCTACTCATCTATTTTTACATTTCAAATTATTAGTTTTAGAAGTATTTCTAAAAGGATCTCAATGCTCTCTCTACTCTTGCCACCCTAGATTTTCTGGGTTTTTTTCTTACTTGTCATTTTCTATCTCTAACTTCAAACACACTTCAGGTAAAACAAAAAACTTTGACTGGGTATTAATGGTGTAAAGAGAAATGAAAAGTCAAGCTTAAGATTTTTTTTAATAGTAATTGTTCAGAATTAACATTCATTTCAGGTAAAGTAACAATTTAGAAGAAAGGATTCTGTAAGCCTTCAAATACAGTGGAAAGTTTTCTAATAGATTATTTTGATTGTTCTTAAAAGGGACGGAATCCACTTTACTTGTAAAAGCAATGAACCAGGCAGGTATCTCTGAAATCGTTAACCAGAACAGAGACTCAATCCTTTCACTTGCCTTAATGTCAGAAAAAAAAAGGATAAACTAATCTCGTTTTTTTGGTGGTTTAACATTTTTAGAAATTTCTGTTAGAGTAGAATAGATTTATACTGTAAAGGTTAATCAAAAAGGTCTACTGGAGTACAAGAACAAAAACTAAACTGCATTAGATGATAAATGTAATAAAGGAGTGATTTATTTTCAGTTTGCCATAGTTGATGGTTTAACGTGGTACAGCACAGAGGCGGTAAGGTTTGGGACAGCGTATGCCTCCCAACTGGAACTCCAGACTGGGCTGCTCTCCAGCAGGTGGTGAAAGAGAAAACCTTTGAAGGAGGGAAGTAAACAACAGGAATAACTCCATCCTGGCCAGCTGTTCTCCAAGACACACACGCTTACCTGAGAATAAACAGTAAGACATGAGTCTCATTCAAACAATTTACAAGATATTTACTATATCACAGTTTACTACACTTCTGCAACAAACCAAGAATGCATGCCATTTGGCTAAAACAGTGCAAGAAGTTTTAAAGTACAACAAACCTGTAGAAAATGGAAGGAAAGCATCTTTCTTACGAAATTTACCATCCTTGTCCAGAAAGTGTTGAGGATTGAAAGAGTGCGGAGTTTCCCACATTGAGTCATCGTGTAGGACTGAGTCCAGGGTAGCCAGTATCATGGTACCCTGAACAAAACAAAAAAAACCCACAAAATAATCTTAAGACCCGAGATACTGAAATTGGAAAACTAACAAGCAAACAAACAAACAAATCTAAATTGTTACTGAAAATTGGTTTAATTTGCCATATGACAGAATCCAAATCCAATTTATATAGCATTTAAAAAAAACAGAAACGTCTTGATGCATGCTCATCCAGGTAAGTAAATCTCCAAAAGTTGATTCTTTTCATCTGGACGTAGCGTTTTCAGTGGGAGAAACGTTTTGTCACTCATCCAAGTGACTTCTTCAGTCTCATCTGACTGCAGGTTTCCCCAATCTTATAAACAGTACATTTGCATAATGACTGAAACCAGCCCACTGAAGGAACAATAGGCTGGGAGGTCAGTTGGGGAATGGCTGCAATCACAGCATTGTATGATGGCAAAAGATGTACCCTTAGGGCCCCTCCTCAATTCAGAGGTGGTCTTTCCCTTTTCACGTAAATTGCCTCCTTGACTCTGCGTTCAAACCAGCGTTTTCGCTTAGGCAGCAATTGTCCTTCTCTCCTGGATCAGCTGGAGCTTTCTTTTGGTGCCTTCCCATCTTTGACAAAAGTGCAGCTGGGATAACCACGTTTACTCAGGGACTTCTTGATGTGATGTTCTTCTGCCTCCCTGGCCGCTGTGTCTGTGGGGATTGTGTTGTGTCTCTGTGTTGTAGCGTCCTGATGACACCCAGTTTGTGCTCCAGTGGATGATGAGAGTCAAACCTTTAATACTGATTCGTATGTGTAGGTTTACGGTACACGTCAGCTGGTGTTCCAGGGTAGGATAGTAAAGCCCTCTTTTCCACTTCTTCCATGTAGAAATTGGCCACGATGGGTGAAACTGGGGAACCCATGCACACCCATGTTTCTGTCTGTAGAACTGACCCTTGTATGTGAAGTAGGTGGAATGAAGACACAGTTCCAAAAGCAAACACACTTGGTCGATGCTGAGAGTGGTTCTGTTGCTGAGGTTTGGGTCATCCTGTAATCTCTTACGAACTACCTCCAACGCTTCCGTGACTGAGATGCAAGTGAAGAGAGATGTAACATCGTACGAGACCATGGTTTCATCCGCCTCCATAATGACATCTCTCACCTTCTCAACAAAATCCAAATGCAAATGTACTGTTTATAAGATTGGGGAAACCTGCAGCCAGCAGAGACCGAAGAAGTCACTTGGATGAGTGATGAAACGTTTCTCCCACTGAAAACACTACGTCCAGATGAACAGAATCAACTTTTGGGGTAAGAAACAGAAAGTTTGCCTAAAGTGCTGTACAAGAACAAAACAATAGATAACACAAAGGATAAAACCGTTCACATTAAAACACATAAAACATAAAAGCATAAAAAGCATATCAACTCACACCAGTCTAGACGCTATTGAATAAATGTGTTTTGAAAAGAGACTTAAACAGGAAGTGAAGATGCTTGTCTAACATTTAAAGGCAACATATTCCAAAGTTTGGGAGCCACAACTGAAAAAGCTTGTTCTCCTCTAAGTTTCAGCCTAGTTTTCAACAACCAAAATCATCTGGTTGTTGAAGTACATCAGAAAGGTATGGAGGAGCAAGACCGTTTAGGCATTTCTAAGTCAAGATTAGGACTTTGAAATTCATTTTGTGATAAACAGGAAGCCAATGAAGAGGGGACAGGATAGGCAAGATATGTTTATGCCTGTGTGTACCAGTTAAGAGACAGGCAGCAGCATTTTGAATAAGCTAAAGATGTGAGAGGGATGATTGGCTGACTCCAGCATAAAGTGCATTACAATAATCAAGCCGAGTTGAGATAAAGGCATGCATTATTTTCTCCAAGTCATGCCTTGACAAAACTGACTTAAGCTTTGCTATTTGCAATAACTGGAAAAAGTTTTTTTGCAAGACAGAGCTGATTTGTTTATTAAATTTAAAATCAGAGTCCATAATGACTCCCAGATATTTGACATTCTATTTGATGTATGACCCAAGCCAACCATAATTAATAAGTGGGGTGCATGAGGTATTATTAGGCCTGAATATAATTACCTCTGTTTTGCTTTCATTGAAGCTCAAAAGGTTGAGAGCCATCCAAGCCTTGAAATCTTCAAGGCAGTTTAAAAGGAGTTGGATGGAGCCTGGACTATTAGGTGCTAAAGGCAAGTAAGGTGAGCTGATGGAAAAAGGTCATGTAACATTGTCAAAAGATCCAAAAGAGCTATTTAAAACGAAAGCGATTTTATTTGGCCCAAATCGTTTTTTCCGACCCTCCGGATGTTGATTTCGCTGTTTTGACCTCATTTGAAGAGTTCGATCACAAGTCTTGGTGTAAAAATCGATTCTGCACTTACCTTTGATGACCACGTGAATGGGGAAATCAGCATTCTACCACCTCAGACGTTTATCGAAGGTCAAGCCCTTTCTCTCCAAACGTAACGTAGAAACTTTAATTCATGCTTTTATTACTTCACGCCTGGATTACTGTAATCCCATTTTAATAGCCGCCGGGCTGAGCGCTTTGTCACGCTTACAATTAGTGCAAAATGCTGCGGCTCGATTTTTAACTGGTAGAGGGAAATTCGACCACATCACTCCGGTTTTGGCCTCTCTACATTGGCTTCCAATTGAATTTAGGATCCTTTTTAAAGTTCATTTATTGGTTTTTCAGAATCATCAGAATCAGAATACTTCATTGATCCCTAGGGGAATTTATGTAAATCTTTTTTAAATCTTTAAATGGCTTGGCACCCGTTTATTTGTCCGCTTTGTTGAAGCCTTATGTTTCCACTCATTCCCTTCAGTCCCTAAGTCACGGCTGAAACTCAGAGGAGACCGGGCGTTCTCTATTGTGGCCCCGTTGCTTTGGAACAATCTTCCTCTTCATATTAGACAAGCTACGTAAGTATCGGTTTGTAAGTCCAGGATCAATTTTGCCTACCAAAACATGATTATTTTATTGAAATTTGCCATTTAAATTTTTTTCCCCATTTTTTTCAGTGTTTCCTGTAAAAATCTGACTTGTTACCTCTTTGTTCTAGCGTGCCTATTTTTAAGTATTTGCCGGTAAATACAATTACATTTTAATTTCAAGTAAAAGTAATTAAAGTTCAATTTTATTAAAGAGGAATTCTGCCCTCAGTCATAGGCTACATTGCTTTTGAAGACCTTTGAAGCCAGCCTCAAGTGGTTGAATTGATAGAAAAGGAATACTTTAGTCTACAGCTAAGATGCCAGAAATTATTATGGATTGTGTACCTTTGGGATTGTGTATTTATCCACTGTAGTTTCATTGCTGGTCATACGAAGCACATTGAGAGGAATGATGTTGGCCATTCTCTGAATCTCATGAATAACAGCGTCAGTATAGGGCATGTTTTCTCGGTCGCTCACAGAGGGCTGTCTGGACGAACCAACCACAGCATCGATCTCAGCTTGAACTCTCTCTGCACAGTGAAAACAGGATACAATCAGAGTCTGTATCAAGGTTATTACAGGTACCTAAGCCTAAATGAAAAGCTAAACGTGAGTGTAAATGAGACATTCCAAGTCATTAATACCAATACTGGATTACTGGACTACTTAATAAACTATAAAATATAAACAGAAACATGAACAGGAAATATATTTTCAGTTTTAGCATTTGAGAATTAGTTAACCTTTGTCAACACAACAAGAAGGAGGAGACATTCGAGCATATATCTATTAAAAAGTGAAAAGTCAATATAAATGTCAATCTGCCATCTTTACACAATGCAGATTTTATATTGTCACACATATGCTGGCCTCTTGTTTCCTGATATATACTGCAGTTTTATATTAAAAAAACAGAATACAATTGCACATTTTAGAATAACAGAAACTAAAGTTAAAGAATTAGATCTTCTCTGGAAACTAACGGAATTATTACTCTCAAAACAGACATTTGACATGACAAAATACAAGGTACTGTTGAGTATTACATACATACCTTGTATATCCGGGTAGTAGATCATGTAAAGCAACCCCCAGCGTAAAGTAGTAGCAGTAGTTTCAGTTCCAGCAAAAAACAGGTCCATGGTGCAAGCATGTAAGTTACTGAGAGAAAAACTTGAATCTTTCTCCTCGTTCTATCAACGGTCCAAGCAGCAGAAATTAAAATCTGTTATCAAATTTCATTACAAGACCAAAACGAGCAAACATAATGGAGATCGAGCACAACACTCACCTTTGCCATTTCTATAAGAAAGGCATCGATATAGTCTCTCGGTGACGCTGGGTTAAGGGTTTCTCTGTGTTCTCTGATCCTGATTTCTATGAAGTCCTTTATCTCTTGTGTCAGAGTGAAAATTGTCTTATGAGATCCAGGTAGCCGCTTCATCAGCCAGGGAATTATGTTGTACATCTACAGAACAGGAAGCCAGATTAATCCATATTTAATGACTGGATAAATATTCATATGGCTGTGTGCTCCACATATGAGGCTGTGCATTCGAAGAATTATGAATAAAAATCTAACGGAGAATTCCACAGCAGCAGAGGTGGTGGTAGAAATATGATTCCCAATATTTGAGGGCAAATTCAGCAAACCTTTTTTTGTTTTTTTTTGTTTATTAATGAGACAGGTTGAGGCCAGGAAGGCTGATTTTCCAAATGTCTGAGATTTTGTGGACTTTGTATCTCCCAGGCCTTAGTTACCTCATCTCTGCCCTTTAGTGTGTTTTAAATCAGTCTTTGTTTTTGCTCCTCACAACTGGATTGTCATTAGAAACCCTATCAGGAGACCAGAAACATAACTCTGGGATGCACACTCCACCAAAACTGACGACTTAATAAAGATGTCATTTTATAGTCAAGATATTAAAGTACAGTTATTTAATCTGCACATTTTAGTTATTTAAGATGCTTAAATGTGGCTTGTGCATTTTCCATAAATCATGATGTAATATGATTATTGCATGATGTAGCACGGTAGGAAGAGGTTCACCTGTATTGAAATGCTTCCCTGTAAGCGCACAACTTCTTTGAAGTTATGAAGAATAGACTGGTACTGCCGGTCAGTGTACTCAAATCGATTCCCAAACACCAAACAGCAGATGATATTCGACACAGCATTATTTATCAATAGCTGGACATTAAATGGCTTTCCTGTAAATGAAGACAGAAAATATAGTGTCATGGCCGGAATGGTTGATGTGTCTGAGGAGCGGACCCAAAAGTAGATACACAAGGGACAGGACTAACTTTTAACAAAAAGCGAGCCATTTAGTTTGGCTGATAACTACCACAAAAACAAAAGCACAAGCAAACAAAGATGAAAAACTACACAATAACTTAAACTGGAGAAAAAAACTAGCGCAGGACAAGGAAAAGTTTTAACTATAAACCTAAAAATGAACATGAGAAACCCAAGACTAGAGAAACATGACATCCATGGACCATGAGGTGAGAATAACAGGCAACCTGAAACTAAACAAAGGGAGACAGAAGACTTAAATACACAGAAGAGTAATGAGGAAAGTGGAAACACATGGGAAACACAGCTGACACAAATTAACATGATGGCACAGGGGAAGCAAAACTAAACACAGTGAACATGGAAACACAAGACTTTCAAAAACAAAAAACAGGAAACATGGCAAAACATAACCTGGGACACACAAGCTTGAGATGAGTGACATAGAGAGAGGGAGGGAGGAAAGACGAGAGAGAGAGGGAGATTTAAACACAGGGGATACGGCAAGAGGGAACGAGACATGACGGGCTGAAGAAACATACATAACAGAGAGGGGAGACATGGAACAGAACACGAGGAGGCGTGTAAACAGGAGGGGGAGATGAGACACCTTGCCCAGACAACATGGGAACAAATATGACAAAACATACAGCCAAAGCATAGAAGTACTAAATAAGAGAAAACTAAAACTTTCCAAAATACATTGAATTCACAAAAGAACTAAGGCCTCAAAATGCTGGGTCACAGACAAAGCCCCCTGACATATGGGGGGCAAGTACCCATGTCATAACAGTAGGTAAACTCTACTGAATGGTGGCAATCAGCCTCATAACTTCAGTTCTATCGCAGAGAAAGGTGGTGATCTTTGGACTCTTTGGAAAAAAGCATAGATGTTATTTTATGCCTTGGTGTTCTGTGAAAGCCTCTGCGAGATACTGGCACTCCTGCTGGATGTATAGCTCCAGGGTCTTCTTGCCCAGACCAAAGTTTCTTAGTGTATGAAGAGCAAATCTCCTCTGCTGCTTCCATGGATAACCATTTGCTATCGCAAGACCTTTGAACACACAAATACACAATATTAGACTGAATGTAACAAACACTAGCTACATGCTTACAGTCCTGATTTGGTGTCTCAATTATGCTGTTCACTGTATTAAACACTAACTATATTTTTTTTTCAATGAAAAAAGAGAAAAACAGAACCTTCATTCCCAAATAATTCTTCAAACAGTGGTACAGTGGGTCGATCTATGAAGTCGTCTCCTTGCTGGACCAGGGCTTCTTTCACAAACTTGTAGCTATTAATGACCACGGTTCTTCCACCAAAGATTCTGATGGTGAAAATGTCTCCATATTTCTTTGCAAACTGAACAAAGACAGCAGGCAGATGTTGTGGTTCAACAGTACTCAGAGAATTAATACTGCTTCTACATCCTTACTGCAGATACTATAAGATTGCTGCAATGTTGCCTCATTAATATTATATCTCTTAACTAGAACCCAAACTGCAAACACATGAGAAAATATTTAAAAAGAGAATATGAGTAACCGAAAATGCAGCTCTGACTGAACCCTCTTGAGGTGGTCTTCAAAAACCAAACTCAAGCAACAAACCTTCTCTCTTGTGTGAATAAAGGCAACTGTAGATAACGTTCACTGAGTTAATGATTGCCAGAGTTTTAAATGGGGACTTCCCTCAACTTGTCCTTAGTACTTTAAAAAGGTGAAGGTCCTTTTACTATCCATATTACAGATTTTCTTCCACTGCAGAGTAGAAATGGGTATTTAAAAAGGATGCTCCTTTAATTCTCGGATATTTTATTATTAAATCTTGAGAGGAGGTTATGTTTTTCGTAGCATTTATATCCATGCATGCCAGCATTTTGTTTGTAAACATGACATCTCAATTATAAAATGTATTGTTATTTATTGTTTTTGTTGTTATGCAGATGCATTTGCAGCCAAATATCTTGTCATATTTTGATCTCGGATGTAATTTTTACATTTCATATCTGCCTTTCAGGGTGACCCCAAGATGCGTCATATCTTTAAAGAAAGTTTTATCGAGAGAAAGAGAAAATTAGCCAGAAATATAGTGTAGTATCATATTGTATAATAAGCTCAAGTTATTTATATTCAGTTCTTTACAAATCAATACCTATTATCCATTACCTATTCCTATATAACATTTTTGTAATTAAAATAAAGCTACCCTTATCTGATTTTTACTCCACTAACATCTTAACGTACTTTTAAGGAACAAAGAAAGAAAATAAATATATTAAAAATAAAACACTATTCCCTTAATAGTAAACATGTGTACCTCTCTGAACTGCAGATGTATTCTGTCAGGCCTGATGCGATGAATGTCACCGAGAAACGGGAGAGCCCACGGTCCAGGTGGGAAGTTTTTCGGCACTCTGTTCTTCCAAATATCAGACAACAGCAGGAAAACACAGAGAAATATTAAAATGCTCCTCCCATCTATCCACTCAAAGCCAAGAACACTGGATAATGTCTCCATTTAAAACTCTTAATGTCGAATGCTGGATTACTGCAGTGTTTTAACTGTGATGCTACCAAGAAACAAAGTGCGATCAGATAAATGGGTGGACTTCCTTAAACACAAAGGTGAAGGAAAGACTCGTGTGCGCGAAGCTGGACTTCAAAATAAAAGCTGGCAATGGTGGGGTTATTTTCAGTATTTTCACATGTGCAACATTATTGCATGAAAAAAAGGCTACACAAAGATTATGAACGAGTTTCCTTTTTAAATTCCTTAAAGAGACCTTGGATTGGCCATGGAATTGTTTGAACTAGTGTTGGATGTGGACCCAGTAAAAGACCTTTCCCAGTGAGACACAACCGGTGAATGCTGGGATGTTCCTACAATATTTGTGTTAAGACTGTTGCACCCATGTAATGTTTAAATGGCAGCTTGGTGATTTTTAGTTCTGGTTGTTGTTTTTTAAGGCCCAGGCTTGTTTTATTGTAAATAAATGAAATGTTCTTGATCGCCACACTGGGTTCTGTACTCCTTGGTTATCATTCTATTTTTTAGCTACTGTCCAACCAATGGAAATGATTTTTTAAATGTATTTATTTACAGTGATATAAATGCTGGTAGCACAAGGAGATGAGTGAGGGATAAAGAAGATTCAAAAATTTTAAATTAAAAGCAAGTATAAAGTAATCAAATACAGTAAGAATGATCAAATTAAAATTGATCACTAGGAGAAGGCGATGAAAGGAAAGAAAATATATCTAAACTTCTCAGGGAGCTTTTCCCCAGGAATGGGTGCCCTGATGGAAAAAGTTTGGTTAGTCTTGATTCTCACCTGAACTGTGAGACAACCAGCAGAGCCTTGGCTCATGGCCTTAGTTTATGACCAGTGGTGTACGATGACAGGAGATGTGATAAATATACTGTGGCTGAAGCTCATAGAGAGCTTTAAAGGTCTACAAAACACTCTTAAAACTAGTTCTATAATCAATAGGTAAAGCCAGTGAAGAGAAGCTTAAATATGAGTGTGGTGCCGCATTTTGGACCAGCTGTAGTTTGTGTTTGGTTCAAGCAAATGTATAACAAATTGCATTGATCTAACAAAGAGGAATTATAAGCATGGCATGGCACATAGCTAGATTCCTTTGGATCAAACTGAGCTAAACTTAATAAGTCGCCTAAGCCAGATAGAGGAAGATTGGACTGAATTGACAGTGATGCTTATTTATGCTGAGGTTTTTACAATATTGGCCCAAATTAATAAGCAAGGAGCCCAGAATGTGAGGTCATCAAGCCATAGTCTACTTCACTTACATCTATAAATTAAGTAATTGTGCTCTTGTGATGTCACCAATGTCAGAAGGATTTAAGCACCTGGCAACCTAGAAGTGCTCCAGCTCCTGTGACCAGTTTATCCATTTCCTGCAAAGCTGACAGTAGTGCAGGATCCTCCAGTCCAAGCTCCTTTCTGGACAGCATTTGCAAGAGGATCTTAACAAAGAGGACAACAGAACTCCAGATTCTTAAAGGATCGTTAAAGTATTGTAAATTGAACTAAAAGAGAAACAATACCCCAGAGGTGCAGAGGTCTGTCTTGCAATTTGGATGCCCAGTTGCAGCCCAAACACTCTCCCCACAACAAGGATGTCATGATCCAAATAAAGTACTTCATACCATGTATTCTATACTTCTTTGGTATTGCAATGATCATGGCACACCTGCTGCTCATCTATTTTTACATTTCAAATGATTGGTTTTAGAAGCATTTCTAAAAGGATCTCAATGCTCTCTCTACTCTTGCCACCCTAGATTTTTTCATTTTCTCTTACTTGTCATTTTCCATCTCTAACGTCAAACACACTTCAGGTAAAACAAACGACTTTGACTGGGTATTAATGGTGTAAAGAGAAATGAAAAGTCAAGTTTAATAATTTTTTTAATTGTATTTTTTTCAGAATTACCATTCATTTCAGGTAAAGTAACAATTTAGAAGAAAGGATTCTGTAAGCCTTCAAATACAGTGGAAAGTTTTCTAACAAATAACTTTGATTGTCCTTAAAAGGGACAGAATCCACTTTACTTGTAAAAGCAATGAACCAGGCAGGTATAATACACTCTGAAGTCCTTAACCAGAACAGAGACCGACTCCATTATTTCACTTGCCTTAATGTCAGAGTAAAAAGGATGAACTGATCTCAGTTTTTTGGTGGTTTAACATTTTTAGAAATTTCTGTTAGAGTAGAATAGATTTACATTGTAAAGGTTTATCAAAAAGGTCTACTGGAGTACAAGAACAAAAACTAAACTGTATTCGATGATAAATGTAATAAAGGAGTGATGTATCAAGCTGAGAATCAGACATTTTCAGTTTGTGATAATTCATGGTTTAACGTGGTACAGCACAGAGGCGGTAAGGTTTGGGACAGCGTATGGCTCCCAGCTGGAACTCCAGACTGGGCTGCTCTCCAGCAGGTGCAGAGAATGAAAACCTCTGAAGGAGGGAGGTAAAGAACAGGAACAACTCCATCCTAACCAGCTGTTCTCCAATACAAACACGCTTACCTGAGAATGCATAAGACAGTGTTATTCAGATAATTTACTAAATATTCAATCGTACCACATATTATTAGTGCACCTTTGAAACAAACTAAGGTTATAGTGAACACCTATGGCCTACCAACCAACGATACGTAAAAAATTGCTTAGGCAAATAAAGACATTGTGGTGGCAAGATGATTACAAGGAAAGACATAGTATGGGTTTCATTTTGCTCTTTTTAGAATAGAATAAGAGGTTTTAACTTCCAACTAACCTGCAGAAAATGGAAGGAAGGCATCTCTCTTGCGAAATTTACCATCCTGGTCCAGAAAGTGTTCAGGGTTGAAAGAGTGTGGAGTTTCCCACATTGACTCATCATGTAGGACCGAGTCAAGTGAAGCCAGGATTATGGTGCCCTGAAGAAGTATGACACAAAAAACTGAGATGCTAAAATTACAAAATAGTCAAAATTGTAATTAACAGTTGTGTTAATTTGCCAACTGATGGAGGATGGAAGACCAGATGATGGAGGAAGATCATGTAGTATCTTTTTTTTTTCTAAGTCTACTAGGTAGATTATTGTAAAACTCCAATTTCAAAAACTTTGGGACACTTTGTAAAATGTAAATAACATTAAGATGCATGTTGACATATGGCTTGTTCTTTGCATGATGGACCCTTAACCTGCAATTGTGAGGAGTAAACTGAGCTAAAAAAAAAACCAAACAAAAACAAAACAAAACAGTAATTCCTGGAAGTGTTGCTGAGCACATACAATGATTTCCATGATAGTATGAGGTCTGTCTTGAGACACGAGGTCTTATTTTCAAGAGTGACCTGTATGCATTGATGCCTAAGAACCCAAAGATCACACTAATGATTTTCTGCTTTGTCTGTTGCACACAGGGATTTCTCCAAATCCTCTGAATCTTTTAATCATATTATATACTGTAGATGGTGACAAATAACTCTTCACAATTTTGCACTGAGGAACATTTTTCTGAAATGTTTCAAAAAATAGTTTTTAGGTCATGTTGTCACGGTGGGGTACGCCGCTGTGGGTTTTTTTTTTAGCAGGACCCAAGAGCAGACACAGAAGACAAGACGTGACCTTAACATAAAGCGAGCCTTTATTTCGGGCTGATACACATGAAACATACATCAAAGAAATAAACTTGAGCAACAACTAGACTGAAGGCGATGACTGAACAAAGAAAACTGCGAATAAACTGTGACTTGACTATGAACTATGAAACTATGACAACTGTGAGTAACTATGATCTCTATGACGACATGGAGGGAAAGATACACAGATGACGCAACGCAGACTGAAAGAAACACAGAGAATAAATACTCACAGGGAGATTAGGGGAAGTGGAAACACATGAGGGAGAACAGCTGATGCACATGAACCTAATGACAGGACAGGGGAAGTGAAACTAAATACAAGGAACAAGGAACACTGGACTCTTTCAAAGTAAAATAGGAAACATGGGCCGTTTCTCAATTCTCAAGTTCGCGAGTACGTACTCACCGAGAACGCGAGTATGCGTTCTCGGTGAGTACGTACCCGCCGAGAACGCGAGCACGGACTCGCGATATGTACAGTTGGAACACCTGCGTACGTGATGATGTCACAGGTCCGGAGTTTTTACTGCCGTCCCCTCTTAATTTAACTGTGAGTAACATGTTATGAAGCTTAACTTTAATCACAGCCAAACCGGTTTACTCAGGAACAAATAAAACACTGAAATAAACCAAACATTAACATTTAGAAGTGATCTATGTGACTTATATATCATTTTTAACCTCAGTAGTGAAACCTCTATTAATAAAAATAGTGTACATGTACATACGTGTACATACCTTAATAAAAACAAGCAGGTGAGATGTTAGAACGCTTTTATTTCTATTTTAGTGGACACTCAATACTATAGACAGCTGCTGGGGCTTCTTTAACCTGAGTAGTGAGAAGACCCATGGCGGGGGGGTTGAAAACGATGTGCCGGGAGTCCGCTGTTGAGTTTTGGACGAAATGCATTCTGGGATATTTAGCTGTACCAAGTCCACACCGATGCATGCTCGATAAAACGGGCGGAGCGAGAACACATCTGGGACTTTTTCGCGTTCTCGGCTTGATGCGTACTTCGAATTGGAACAGTACTTGGTCTCCTGCAATTTTATACAAATATTTTGGTTGGATTTTCATACCTGGCTTTATTCCAGTGGGATTCAAATTACCCCATTTACCTTAAATATGATAATGTTTGGAGTGTTTTTGAAAGAAAAGAAAGCTAATTATGGTGTTAATGTGTTATTAATTTTGTGCAAGCAATTTATACATAAATGTCGTTTTTTTAAGATCAAACCAACACTAGCTTACTGGAAAAACGACTTAAAACTGTTGGTTAAATCTTTGACTTTAGTTAAAAAGAAAAAGGCTGCTCTTTTTGTTTCCTTTGTAGAAGATTTTGATTTAGTGAGTTAATAATCTGTTAAATTATGTGACCCCATCTTTATATTTTCTTTTTCCTATGTATGAAAGTTAATATGTAAGGAAAGCTTGTTCTTTGAATGTGTAATGTATGGTGCATTTTGTTTGTATGTTATCTTTACTAATAAAGTTAAAAAAAAAAAAAAGTACTTGGTCTCCGACTGATGATGTATCACGAGTACACGAGAACGCAAGTACGCACAAGTACGCATATTGAGAAACGCCCATCGAGATTAGACATGACACGAACTTGACAACATAACCACACAGACATGACACATGACAGCTAGGCGCATGAACCAGGGAGACTTAGTACAGGGGGAGATGACAAAAGGAACCAAGAAACAAAGGACTAAACAGCAACCTAGAAATTGACTAGATGAGCTAAACTAGAAACTAGAACGCAAATGAATACAAAATGATTAAAACCCACGTACTGGGTGACCCAGTACGTGACCCAGTACTGACCCAGTACCATGACACATGTTCCTGCGATCAAATTCAAAATGAACTGATATTTTTTGCCAAAAAGTCAAATATTTTGATTTAAGCATTTGACATGTTTTCTAATATATTTTCTTTTACACTGTGAATAAAGTGAGTTTATAAAAATTTGCAAATCATTACATTCTGTTTTTATTTACACAACTTCTCATTTAAAGAATTTTCTTTATTTTTACTACTTTCTACATTGTAGATACATACTGACGACATAAAATATATGACGCAAGATATATGGAATTATGTAGCAAAGAAAAAATTGATAAATAACTCTAAATATGTCTTATATTTTAGATATCTTAAAGTAGGCACCCTTTGCTTTGTTGACAGCGCTGCAAACCCTTGGCCTTCTCTCAACAAGCTTCAGGATGTAGTCACCTACAACACCACCTGTAGTTATATTTCTCCTGTATTGGCTTCCCTTCATTGGATCCCTGTTAAACCCAAAATTTAATTCAAAGTCCTGCTCCATACATACAAAGTCTTAAATAATCAGGCCCCATCTTATCTTAATGACCTTGTCGTACCATATCACCCTATTAAAGCACTTCGCTCTCGCACTGCAGGCCTACTTGTTGTTCCTAGAGTATTTAAAAGTAGAATGGGAGGGAGAGCCTTCAGTTTTCAGGCCCCTCTTCTGTGGAACCAGCTTCCAGTTTGGATTCGGGAGACAGACACTATCTCTACTTTAAGATTAGGCTTAAAACTTTCCTTTTTGGTAAATCATATAGTTAGGGCTGGACCAGGTGACGCTGAATCCTCCCTTAGTTATGCTGCAATAGACGTAGGCTGCCGGGGACTCCCATGATGCATTGAGTATTTCCTTTCCAGTCACCTTTCTCACTCACTATCTGTTAATAGACCTCTCTGCATTGAATAGTACCTGCTATTATTCTCTGTCTCTCTTCCACAGCATGTCTTTATCCTGTTTTCCTTCTCTCACCCCAACCAATCACAGCAGATGGCCCCGCCCCTCCCTGAGCCTGGTTCTGCCGGAGGTTTCTTCCTTTAAAAGGGAGTTTTTCCTTCCCACTGTCGCCAAAGGGCTTCCTCATAGGGGGTCATATGATTGTTGGGTTTTTCTCTGTATCTATTATTGTATTCTAATAATATACTGTACAATATAAAGCGCTTTGAGGCGACTGTTGTTGTGATTTTGGGCTATATAAATAAAATTGAATTGAATTGAACTGAACTGAACCTGAAATGGCGTTCACTTCAGAGGTGTGCCTTGTCAGGGTGAAATTTCTTTTATTCTTAATGGAGTTTGAACCATCAGTTGTGTTGTGCTGTGGTCAGGTTGGTACACAGCTTACAGGCCTATTTGATAACCGTTAGAATTCATATTGTGGTAAGAACCAATCAGCTAAGTAAAGAGAAATGACAGTCCACCAGTTCTTTAAGAACTGAAGCTCAGTCAGTCTGGAAAATTGCACTCATGGACACTGAATGTGTCCACGAGTGCAGTGGCAAAAACCATCAAGCACTACAACTGAAACTGGTTCACATGAGGACTGCCCCAGGAAAGGAAGACCAAGAGTCACCTCTGCTGCTGCAGAAATCACATGTTAAGGCACCTGAGATTAGAGCCCAGTTAAATGCCACACAGAGTTCCAGTAGTAGACACATCTCTACATCAACTGTTCAGAGGAGACCGCGTGAATCAGGCCTTTATGGTCAAACAGCTGCTAAGAAATCACTACTAAAGAAAAGCAACAAGCACAAGAGATTTGTTTGGGCCAAGAAACACAAGGAATAGACATTAGACAAATAGCTTTGGTCTGATGAGTCCAAATTTGAGATCTTTGGTTCCACCCGCCATGTCTTTGTGTGACACAGAAAAGGTGAATTGATGGTTGGAAAACCACTTCAGGTGACTACATCATGAAGCTCATCGAGAGAACGCCAAGACTGTACAAAGCAGTAATCACAGCAAAGAATCTAAAATATAAAACATCCTTTGAGTTTTTTCCCACTTTTTTGTTTACTACATAATTCCATATGTGTTCATTCATAGGTTTAAAGCCTTCACTGAGAATCTACAATGTAAATAGAAAATAAAGAAAAAACATTATATGAGAAGGTGAGTCCAAACTTTTGACTGGTAGTGTAATTTTAGCCATTAACTATAGTTTATAATAAATGTATCTGTTTTTAACATGAATTCAGATCATTTTTGTCCAGTATTACAGAAAATACTCATCTACACGTTTCAGTTCACATCAACATATAATTTCTCTTTTCATCAAAGTTACGTTATCTTCACATACCGTAGCTAAAACACTAGTGTGAAAATCTATTGAGAAAAGAACTCATGGTTCAAACCAATTTAATAAAACAGTGGATTTAAGGAACTATATGTCAAAAATGAAGTACGATAAAGATATTTACTTTGTGCAACTTGGAAAAAAGCCACAATTTTGCATGACCAAATATCAACAACAGTCCATAATGGACAAATAAAGCACAGCTCTGGACCTAGAGCAAGTGTAGGCTCTCCTGATCGTGATAATCAGTTTGTTTCAACAGTTTTTTTGCTTGTTTGTTTCTTTGTCTGTTTGTTTTTTGCCTAGAGGTTAAAATGTTTTTAATTCAAGAATAAGCCAGAAAATCTTACTAGGAAAAAAAAAGGCACAAACACTTGTTGCAGATTGTGTACCTTTGGGATTGTGTACTTATCAATTGTGGTGTCCTTGATTGCACTGTGGGCCAGATTCAAGGGGATAATGTTGCCCACTCTCTGGATCTCATGGATGACCGCATCAGTATAGGGCATGTTTTCTCTGTCAGTCATAGACGGCTGTCTGGATGAACCAATCACAGCATCGATCTCAGCCTGGACTCTCTCTGCACAGTGAAAACAGGAAACAAGTTTTAAAATAAACAAAGTAAATTAACTGAAACGACTGTGTACTTTTAAAGCTATCAAGAATAAACTCAGAAAAGTAAAAAATTGTCTTTGTTAAGTTGCTCTTTGTTAACACAGCAAGTATGAGGAGTCTACAGGACAATCACTCAGATACGTTCACACATGGTTTTGACATTGTCATGCTGATTCTGGTCTTCCTGTTCCCTTACAAATTCTACTCATCTTAAATTAACAGAAAATAAACTAAGTGATAACTGAAACTGATAAATTTAAAATAAATATTTAAAACTTAGAAAATACAAAACTATGCTGCAAAGATGGTTGGAAAAAAATCCTAATACCACTAACAATAAATATGTGATACCAAGATAATTACAACAAATGCAGGCATGGTGGATATTATGCACACCTTGTATGTCACTGTAGCAGATCATGTAAAGCAGTCCCCAGTTCAAAGTAGTGGTTGTAGTTTCACTTCCAGCAATAAACAGGTCCATAGTGCATGCACTTAAACTGCTGTGATCAAAAACTGAATCACTGCCCTCCTTCTACAGGCGACAGGAATAAATGACTGTTGACATATTTCATTTGAAATGCAAAAAGAAAGCACAGCACAACACTCACCTCTCCCATTTCTATGAGAAAGGCATCAATGTAATCTCTCGGTGATGCTGGGTCAAAATTTTCTATGTGTTCTCTGATTTTCATTTTTATGAAATCGGTTACGCGTTTCGTCAAAGTTAATATCTTCTGATGAGGTCCAGGCAGCCACTTCACCAGCCAGGGCATTGTGTTGTACATCTACAGAACAGGAAGACAGTTACCAAATCATATGATGGTCTGGAAACAATTGTGACATTTCTACCTGTGTGTTTCTATATGGAACTCAAAGGACCCTGAATTAACATCTGTTGGGGAAATCCACGGCTCCTAAGATGGTAATAGAAGTCTAACATCCGGGGAAAAATAAAATCTTTCAAAACCTTATTTTGGAGCAAAGCCAACAAAGCCTTTCTAATCTACATAATGATTAATACAATTTCCAAATATGGCTCCTGAGTAGCAAAATTATTTCTAGAGGGGCTGATCAATACATTTGATTCAATAAAGAGATGTTTGTTATTTATATGTATTCTTGACACATGTTTAAAAGGGGTTTACCTGTGTCCCTATGGTTCCCTGTAGGCGTTCCATCTCAATGAAGTCACTAAGAATAGACTGATACTGCTCATCAGTGTACTCAAATCGATTCCCAAATACCAAACAGCAGATGATGTTTGACACAGCGTTGTTTAACAGTGCCTGGGCATTAAAAGGCTTTCCTGTGAAATAAAGAGACAATGTGAATGAGGCTTGTTTCAGCTCTGCAAGAGTAATGATGTTTCGCAATGTCTGATAATTACACTAATGCTTTAATGCATGCATGTCTGTTGGAAAGTTGGAAGAAACACAAAATGATATACGCGCATCAAACAGAAAAATATGTGAAAAACAGTGTGATATTTTTATGCCTTGGTGATCTGCAAAAGCTTCTGTGAGATACTGGCACTCCTGCTGGATGGATAACTCCAGGGTCTTCTTGCCCAGACCAAAGTTTCTGAGTGTGTGAAGAGTAAATCTCCTTTGCTGCTTCCACTGATACCCATTTGACATCAGAAGACCTTTGAATAAACACACACACACACACACACACACACACACACACACACACACACACACACACACACACACACACACACACACACACACACACACACACACACACACACACACACACACACACACACACACACACACACACACACACAGGTAATAGAAACCAATTAGAACATCTTAATATCTCTATTTTGGCAGTTCTGATGTTGTTGGTGCATTTATTATAAGGGAGATTCTTTTGAACAGAAAACAAAAAACCCCCACCATTATTCCCAAGTAAGTTTTCAAATGAGGGTAATGTGGGACGATCTATGAAGTCTTCTCCTTGTTGGACCAGCACATCTCTCAAAAGTTTGTAGCCATTAAGCACCACAAGTCTTCCGCCAAAGAGTCGAAGGCTGAAAATCTTTCCATATTTCTCTGCAAACTGAACACAGAGAGTGGACAGGTGTTGTTGTGAGAATGAAAACTGTGTATTTATACATCATTTTGCATTTAATAATTAGTTATCAATTAAATCTGAATCTCTTGCACACTGTGTTTTTGTCCTGTCTCCCTGCCCTCACCCCCAGCTGTTCGAGGCACATGGTTGCCGCTCCCCAAGCCTGGTTCCTCAGGAGATTCCTTCCTGTTAAAATTTAATTTTTCTTTCTCATTGCCAAGAGCTTGCTTATAGGGGCATTGTTGTGGTTGTGCAGGGACCTTGCCCCAGCAAAAGAAAAAAAAAGGAAGTAGATGTTGTTTACATGGGAAGAATGGGTAATTTTAACCTATTGCCAGGTGGTTGACAGGCATCTATAATTCAGCTTTTATGGTCATTTTAACCTGCAAAGTAACAGGGAATAAAAGGAACATAGGATAAAGTCCATTATTTGCACTTCAGTAAATATTTCTCACAGGGGCTTTCCCAAAAACGTTGTATGGTCCCTCTAAAATGTCACTTTAAGTATTTCAACATAAAATTTTAAATGTGAAAATAAAGTGTTGCTCTAAGCAGTAAATTTGTTTAAATATATTATTTATTTTTAATGCTCATAAACCCCCATTATTTTATGTTATACAATTACCTCGTATTTTGTATCACACATTTATGTTTTTGCACTAGAGATGGTACAATAAGGTACAGAAACTTAAGGCTCACTCCACTAATCAGAAAGCAACGCTATAAATCTTGGTGTTTGGGAAAGTTTTTCTCTCTCTCTCTCCCTCTTTCTCTCTCTCTAAAGCAGTCGTGTCAAGTTCCAGTCCTCGAGGGCCAAGTGTGGAATGGAGCAGGTGTGATGGGCAGGTGTCATGGACAGCAGTTTGTTCAGTGACCTCTAACCCTCGCTGACTGAAATGCCTCCAAATGCTGAGTGGTGCTGCTTCCAGCTTTGCAGATTAATTTGTTCATGACTTTGGTATCTCTGGCACTGATGCTGTCCCTACTTGTACGCAGCATCACTGCTGGTCCTCCAGTCCAATCTGTCATTCAGGTGAAAGTACCCATATGTGTCCGTTTCGACCTTCATAACCATGATGTTGACGGGCATAGACCCAATGCAATCCAGAAGACAGTAGAAGTGGAGACACCCATACTGAACATCTTGCCTCTCAGCAGAGCTGTTTGGAAGGTATTAAAGGCACTGAAAAAACATGCTGTCGGCCCTCTTCAGTTTGCTTACCAGCCTTTTAGGAGTGGAGCACGCTGCAACAGGCAGCTAATTCCTATCACACTACACTTGGTGTGAGCCGGAAGAGGAAGAGTGGGGGTGACCCACCTAACAGTTTTGTTGTAATAACATTAAAAAATAGACTTTTAAAAATTAACTACTGTAATACTGCAATTTTATTTAGTTGGGGATGAGGTCAGGTTGAATATAAATGTACAGTATAGTGAGCAGACACTGTACGAATTATAAATTCGTTCACTACTATATATATATATATATATATATATATATATATATATATATATATATATATATATATATATATGAATTTCTAATATTTCAAAACTCGAAGTGGATTGAGTAGTTAAATAGTGAACCAGTCGGCACCCGTACCGTAATATCCGTAAGAAAAGTGCAACAACATTGTAGGGGAAGCTGGCAGTGCAGCTAACGTGACCCTCACTTCACACATGAGGGCTCACTTGATTGCGGTCTCTGAGCTAGAGAGACGGAGGTCCATCGCGCCATGTAAAACTAATGTGAAATTCTAACCGATTGAAAATAAATTGTGAAAATATGTCATACCTCTGCGAATTGCAGGTGAAGTCTGTCAGGTCTGATGCGATGAAGATTACCGATGAAAGGAAGAGCCCAGGGTCCAGGAGGAAAATTTCTCGGCACTCTGTTCTTCAAAAAATCCGTCAGGAGCAGAAAAACACACAGGAATAACAAAATGCTGCTAAAGTCTATCCACTCCAACCCGAGGACACTGTATAATGTCTCCATGTCTACGTTTGTTTGTGACGACCTGTAGCTTCCCCGTTGAACAAGTCATTACAAACCACGTGAGAACGTTTAGTCAGCTGGTCAGATGAGTCAGGGATAGGTTACATAAACTTTGTGGTTAGTCGGTAGTCTCAAGTGACAGTTTGTACTCTGCACGTATACCGTACCCTACCGCACCCCGGAATGTAAAGCCTACACGGCTTCTGGAACGCGTTTAGCTCCAATTTGCAGCGTACACCAGGTAGTTGGCTCGGATCACGTTTGTTTAGAACCTCCAAACCAAACAGTCTCGGTGTGGTTGTTTTGGTCCGCAGGTCCGAACCTGAGTGCGATTAAGGTGTTCACACCTCTACAAACGAGAAGCAACTAAATACTGCATGTGTGAGAGCTCCCTCAACTGCGCCACTACAACGTGGAATATCTCACTTACGTTCAATACTGCCTTGTCCCAAATGCATGCAGTAAAAGTGCGCAGTGTACTTTTGCCCTCTTGCAGTAGCCACCTGCATCAGGTGCGGGGGTCAGTGGGCAAAAAGCAATGCAGTATCAAATGATGGGCATTGCAGCTGGATGGTGGGAGGGGTTCCTTCCACAAAATATTTATGACTTTATAACATTTATGACGTTTGTTAAGAGGGTGTAAAATAAAATATCCCCTAACTATCTAAATGATGCAGAAAAAAATATGCATATTTAAATCACTTTATTTCATGCACATAGTTTCTTTGTAAAAATGTGTGTAGCAAACAGAATATATTGCAGTTACAGCAGTTGGTGGAATTTTTAGATTCTCATCAAAATCCATCACATCATAGGCAATGTTCCCTCTAATTTTTCACGTGTCTGAGCGAACACACAAACTCCCTGAGCGATCCCTTGGACCACTGTGAGCGACATCAGACATGTGCACTGTGGTCGCGCCGGGATCTAATCCATCCAAGTTACATGGTTTATTAAAATAATCAAATTACAGCATTTACATTTATGTTAGACTACTTTTAATTAACTGCTTTAGCCCACTTACAATGAAAATGTAAAAAAAATCTAGTCATTGACCTGTGTAGTATGTTAACACTACTGGAAGTAAAAGTAACTTGAACTCCAATTTTGAAAACACAACTTACTTTCTTTTTTAAAAAAAAGCTCTGACTTGTATTATGAGTCTGTGGTCTGGGAGAGAGTCCTGTAACTCTCTGTCTGCAAAATATAGTATACCAATGCTGGGCAATTAATTATATAGTTACTTCTTCAAAAAAGTAACTCAGTTTGGCAAACAACAAAGATTTTTGCAGCAATTTTTTTTAAATGCAGCCAAGGCATTTTTAAATAAACATTTCAAACTATTTACAGAACAATCAGCTGTTCTGCATCAAATCTGATGCCACACAAATTATTTGTGCCACTCCAAAAAATAATTTTTGTCCCCTATGAGATAAAGGAGAACAACAGCCTGATACCTGCAGGCCTGACAACAGGAGACGTATCACTCCTGTAACACCTGTAACATTCAGTACTCTCATTGTTCTGACACACACAGCAAAACTACACTACACACTAACTACACAAGATTTGCGCTAAACGTCGCAAATCTCTCACATATCAAAGCACCGCCGTCACTCCTAAAACTTCCCCCCGTTTCTTAACATCTAGATGCCACGTTGCCATATCATTTTTTGATTGGTCGACATGGTACTTTTTTGGACGAATAGGAAAGGGAGAGGGGGGTGGAGTTTGTTTTTGCTCACAGGCGGAGAGTGCTTTCGAGCCTTTTTTCTTATAAAACGCCGTTTTTACCGTTTATTCCCGCAGTAAATATAAACAACAACAGTATTCAGGAAGAAAACCAAACATTGCATATTTCTTTTTTATCACAACTCTGGTTTTACGTGGCCTATCAACACAATTTAAAAACTATTATAAAGTCCACACTTTTTCCGTCAATTGTTCCGTCTGTCCTGCTCACATCTCCAGTGGTTGTACACGTTGTCATTAATGGGGCTTCACTGCACATCAGCCACGCCGCTTTGCTAGCTAAAAGACCGGTGTCGGCACATAAGGACGCTGTCATAGCCTGTCAACAACGTTGATTGGCTGCGTATATACGAATGTGAATCGCATTATTGGCTGGACTAT
Source organism: Oreochromis aureus (assembly GCF_013358895.1). Classification (NCBI taxonomy): domain Eukaryota; kingdom Metazoa; phylum Chordata; class Actinopteri; order Cichliformes; family Cichlidae; genus Oreochromis; species Oreochromis aureus. Next base: position 40,010,768 of record NC_052963.1, on the reverse strand, counting down.
GGGATAAGGTGGCATCGTTCTAATCCCATACAGGAGCATCCAGTCACTTACTGACTAACACTGCAAAACAGAATTGTTAAAGTTTTAATTTTAATTTCAATTCAGGTTAATTTGTTTTTGTGCGCAACACAGATTTTCTGTGCGCAGAGACCGTGCCAGCAGTGCGCAATTGCGCACGTGCGCAGCTTAGAGGGAACATTGTCATAGGTGAGTGGAAGTAGAACACAGGAACATACAGTAACACAGATTGCTCTTTGAAAGCTGATATTAGCGTAGTGAAATCTTCACTTGCTGAAAGATGGTTTAACCCAGGGGTCGGCAACCCGCGGCTCCGGAGCCGCATGCGGCTCTTTAGTCCTTATTTTGCGGCTCCGGGTGGTTTGGGAAAATAAATTAGAAGTATTTCGCTGAAGTGCATTTTACTTGTGTTTAGTTCTTTTTTTTTAACTTGTAGTTCTAAATTGGAAGATTGTTGTGATTTTGAAATATAAAAATAAAATTATATCTTATTATTTTTTCATCGCTCAAAATAAGAGTCACACTCGCGGAAGCCGGTATACCCGCCAATTCCATGCATTTATCGAGACTTTCAACCCCAGGTAGGCCAATTATGGATTTTCGGATCCACATTATGTCAGCAGCTGTTCTCCACCGTGAACTATGTTGAAAACAAACACCGCTCACCCCTCACAGATGACAGCTTACAGTCCTGCAGATGAAAGCCCCGATTTGCAGACGCTGTGAGCAGAGGTTCGGGACCAGAAGTCTCATTGTAAACATATCACGGCAGACCCAACGATGTTTGCATGAACGCGCTTTTCAGCATCTCTTTATTGAGCACTTTTCACACACGGTTGCTGTACGCATACAGCCGGCTGTAGCTTTTCACCTCACAGCCCGACAACACAACAGCAGAGAGAGAACAGACTTTAAGGCGGCGAGGCGTGATTGCGGGTGCCGCTCAGGTTCGTCCGACTCCCATGCAGCGGCGCTGCAGACCACGCCCCGCCACACACATTAACCAGGTAAAATACATATTTAGGCAGAATTTTGCAAATATCTTTTTTTTTTTTTTTTTTTTTTAGCAGCATAGTGATTTTTTTCCAATTATTTTTTAAAAAGTCGGGTCAAGGCTCCAAAAGCCCAAAGGCGATATAAGGGTGTGCTCACAACAGTTTTGTTTGCTACATGGATCATTTTAGTTCAGCTGGGTGTCTTTGCTTTTGTTATATTTCTTTAAGAGTTCAAAATGCGTTAATTGCATAAATAAAATGTAATTTTCTCTGTAGCACTTCATGGATTTTATAAGCAACACACCTTAGTTGCTCTGTGGATTCTTTTAAAAAGCAGTTAAAAACTTTTCTTTTCAAACAAGCCTTTTGTTGATCTATATTTTATATTCTTTACATTATTTACATTTGATCTTTTACATTGTGTATAATGTCTATTGATTGTATTGTTTATTTTAATATTTGTGTACAGAGCTTTGTGACTGCCTGTCTGTGAAAAGCGCTTAATAAATAAACTTTACTTACTTACTTTAGTTGTTCACACAAAGCACAAAGCACAAAAAACAATATATACAGTGTTATCTTCATTTTAGATTTCAAAAAGTATTTGCGGCTCCCAGTGTTTTCTTTTGCGTGGAAACCGGGTCCAAGTGGCTCTTTGGGTGTTAAAGGTTGCAGACCCCTGGTTTAACCAGATGTCTTCAGCTTCAGTAGATGTTCCTAGAAACTGATTTTTTCTGGACAGAGACATTGAAGGTACTATGTATAGTAATAGTAATTTACTTAAGGATTTGAGTTCTTCCATCACCAATTTTACTTCGGCTTTTGCTATTTTCTGCCACTGGTTATTAGATGTCATGCACATGTATGTAAAGATAAAGAACACGATCTGCAATCGCAGTGGAAAGACGAGGAGGATCCAAATGCAGACACTGGACGTGAGTGATGTTGAACAGTTGAACAAGAATCTGTTCCTAGGGTTTAGTGTTTAGTTATAGGTTCCTTTTGGCTTTTGTTTTCAGTCTCATACAGCCTAAAATAAATGGCTTGCCAATTGTTAACGCTTACTTTCACCTTCCAATTGTCTGCATTTGGGTCCTCACCGCTCTCCATGTGCAGATTGCGACAGACAAACTGAAGACAGTTGGTCATCGAAGCAGACTGTTTTCCTAGAAATCTGTTGAGTGGAATATTTTTTTTTTAAATTAAACTGACAGCAGTTTGTGGAATATTTTGCATCTTTAAGGAAGCTATTTTTATCTACTCTCTTGTCATAAAGGCTCGCCACAGTAGAAGCTCCATGTTTGAGAGCGTTTAATAACATCATATTCTTTCTGAAGCGTCCCTAAAGGGGATTTCAGTTTCTTGCTCAAACTGAACCAACAACCTTTCACTTGCCAAACAAATGCATAAGAAAGTTTAAAGCAGCTAGCACTGAACCACAAACAGCACCAAGCACCGTTATATTTCTACACAGTGTTAAGACAATGACTCCAACCTACAGGCTTGAAAATTATGGTTAAAATATTTTCTTTAAACATAAATGCATCAGTCCAGATGTTTCCACATAACGTTATTTAACAATTGAGGTAGGGTGATTACAATCTGTCAGTGATAGCTGTCAGTCCAGTTATTCATTGTATTACTTCCCTCTGTCAAGGCAAACACTAAAAGTGACACCGCTCATACAAGTTCATAATGAAAAAGGCAAGCATATGTAGAAAGTCAATTTATTTATGACATTGTGCATTTTATAACAAGCAGTGGAATGAAAAATAAAAACACTCATTCTAATTGAAATTATTTATTACAATTATTAAGATCAACCTGTCACCACCTATTCTACATGGCTTGCCTGCATTCCTTTGATATCCAAATAAACATACACTTATATACTTCTCAAAATAGTTTGGGAATTTTAAAAGCCCTTCTTTTTTAAGAGTGACATAAGATTGTGGGTAATTAACCTGCTCATTAGGTAACATCATAGAGAGTCTACTGTAGAATAAAAACTGATTTGTTATGTTCTTAAAGAAATTGGGAAAGTTAAGAGGTGGGTTAACACTTTTAGCAGAACACCTTCGAAATTTGTCACCATCAAAGCAAACAGAAAAAAAGACGAAGTCATTGTAAACTTTTGCTTGATGATGAAGCCCAGGCCAGAACAGGTACTGTAAAGAAAAACAGTGAAAGTGCTATGCAGTAGGGTACGTAGGTGAAAAAAGAGAACTCTACTCTATGCATAGGCAGTGGAATGAGATCTCTTAAAAAGTTGTAGTTTAATATTGTAAACCTTTACACTTTTACTTGTTGAATACAGTAGACTGAATGGTTCAGTGAAAAGGTCTCCATGGTGAGAAGAAGAAAAAATACAAATTATAAGATACTCATGCAGTAAGGTGAAATTATTTAGCAGGTATAGATAATGCAATGGAAAACAGATGTTTTCAGTTTGTCATAGTTGATGGTTTAACGCGGTACAGCACAGAGGCGGTAAGGTTTAGGACAGCGCGTGCCTCCCAACTGGAACTCCAGACTGGGCTGCTCTCCAGCAGGTGGTGAAAGGGAAAACCTTTGAAGGAGGGAGGTGAAAAACAAAAACAACTCCATCCTGGCCAGCTGTTCTCCAAGACACACACGCTTACCTGAGAATAAACAATAGGAAATGAGTTTTATTCAAACAATTTACAAGATATTCACTATATCGCAGAGTTTACTACACTTCTGCAACAAACTGAGGATGCATGCCATTTGGCTAAAACAGCACAAGAGGCTTTAATGTACAACAAACCTGCAGAAAATGGAAGGAAAGCATCTCTCTTGCAAAATTTACCATCCTTGTCCAGAAAGTGTTGAGGGTTGAAAGAGTGCGGAGTTTCCCACATTGACTCATCGTGTAAGACTGAGTCCAGGGTAGCCACGATCATGGTACCCTGCACAAAATAATCATAAGAACCGAGATACTAAAGTTGAAAGACAAACTAACAAACAAAACATCTAAATTGTTACTCAAAAAGGTTAACAGAAAGTTAAGTATTGCATAAGTAATTTTTAGGACTACATAATTTCTTAATAATTTTGAGGAAAACCAAACAATATTTCCCTATCTTACATCACAAATGCATTTTATTTTTTGGGAGATGAGTGTTATTATGAAAAGGATAAATTTTACCAACACATCACTTTGTACTGAAATATACTTACAGTATTTTTTTAATTAGTTCCTTTTTTTGTTACTTCCTTATTCTAGTGTATATACCTTTAAGTATTTGTCGGTAAATGTAATTACAGTTCAAGTAAAAGTAAAAGTAATTGAAATTCCATTTTATTAAAGAGGAATTCTGCCCTCAGTTATAGGCTAAACTGCTTTTGAAGACCTTTGAAGCCAGCCTCAAGTGGCTGAATTGGTAGAAAAGGAATACTTTATTCAACAGCTAAGCTGTACCTTTGGGATTGTGTATTTATCCACTGTAGTTTCCTTGTTTGTCATACGAAACACATTGAGAGGAATGATGTTGGCCATTCTCTGAATCTCATGAATAACAGCGTCAGTATAGGGCATGTTTTCTCGGTCGCTCACAGAGGGCTGTCTGGACGAACCAACCACAGCATCGATCTCAGCTTGAACTCTCTCTGCACAGTGAAAACAGGATACAATCAGAGTCTGTATCAAGGTTATTACAGTTACCTAAGCCTAAATGAAAAGCTAAACGTGAGTGTAAAAAAGACATTCCAAGTCATTAATATCAATATTGGATTATTAGACTACTTATTAAACTACTAAACATAAATAGAAACAAGAACAAGACATTGAATGAATTTGTTAACTTTTGTCAACACAACAAGCAAGGAGACATTCGAACAAATATCTATTAAAAGTTGGAAAGTCAAAATAAATATCAATCTGCTATCTTTACAAAATGCTTTTTTTATATTGTATATTTTATACATATGCTGGACTTTTTGTTTTCTGATAACTACTTCCTGTTAGGTTAAGGCTGTGTGCAGGCAGGAATGGTGGACCCATAGTGCAGACGCTCGGAGGCAAAAAGGTGAACTCAAAACAGCTTTAATGCTGAACTCAAAAAAGGTAACAAAACTGGGACTCAAAATAAACTCAGGCAAGCAGACAGAACACACAGCATAGTAAACGGTAGAACGCGACAGAGAGCACAGGAAAACACAGGGCTTAAATACGCAGAGGGAGTAATCAGGGAACGGGCAACAGGAGGGAAACACAGCTGAGGCAAATCAGGACTAACGAGACAAAGAAGCATAAACTGAACACACTGAGAAAAGACAGAGACCTTCAAAGTAAAACAGGAAACACAACACAGACTGAACTTACAGACACAGACTGACTGGACACGGGAACATAGCAACTAAGGATACACAGAGACGCGAACTAGACAAGGGGATACAGCTGACAGGGGAGACAGAGCAACTAGAGATGACAGAGACATAAACCATAAGACAGAACTCAAAGAAACCAAAGACTAGAAATTATAAATAATATAATAAACCCCAAAACCCTGGGTCAACGACCCAGGCATCCTAACAGTACCCCCTAAAGGGCTGGCTCCCAGACAGCCCAAACCATAACAAAAACAACCCAACCAGGGTGGGCGGTGGGGAAACAGGATGGAGGGCTCGAAACAAACCAAACAAGGAGCAAGAAACAAAAAAAGCGCAAACACCGGAGCCCGGAAAGCAACACAACAAAATACAGGTTCACGACAGGCACAGGCGACCAGGAAAAACAGTTCAAACAAAAAGTTCAGGGGGCCGTCCATGGCGGCAACGACGTCCAGTCATTGGCCTGGAAAGTGGCCGGACAGGACGTGCAGGGCGAGCAGGCCGGACAGGGCGAGCAGGCCGGACAGGACGTGCAGGGCGAGCAGGCCGGACAGGACGTGCAGGGCGAGCAGGCCGGACAGGACGTGCAGGGCGAGCAGGCCGGGCAGGACGAGTAGGCCGGGCAGGACGGGCAGGCCGGAAGGGCGAGGACGTGCAAACGGAGGCGTGGAAGGAGGCCGGCACTGTCGAGGGGCAGGCGCGGAAGCCGGAGATGGTGGCGCTGCAGGCGACGCCGATGAAGCGGGAGCTGGACCAGGCGACGCTGAAGCCTCGGAGGCTGCAGCCGGCGACGCTGAAGACTCGGAGGCCGCAGCCGGCGACGCTGAAGACTCGGAGGCCGCAGCCGGCGAGGACGAAGACTCGGAGGCCGCAGCCGGCGAGGACGAAGACTCGGAGGCCGGACGGGGCGAAGGTGGCGCTGCAGGCGACGGCGTGGGAGCCGCAGGTGGTGGCACTGCAGGTAACGGCGTGGGAGCCGCAGGTGGTGGCACTGCAGGCGACGCTGAAGCTGGGGCTGGACCAGGCGACGGCGTAGGCGCTGCAGGCGCTAAAGCTGGGGCTGGACCAGGCGACGAGGCTGAAGCTGGACCAGGAGACGAAGCTGGAGCTGAAGCCGGACCAGGCGAGGACGAAGCTGCAGGTGACGAAACAGGTGGTGGCACTGCAGGCGACGGCGTGGGAGCCGCAGGCGGTAGCACTGCAGGCGACGGCGTGGGAGCCGCAGGCGGTGGCACTGCAGGCGACGGCGTGGGAGCCGCAGGCGGTGGCACTGCAGGCGACGGTGTGGGAGCCGCAGGCGGGGATGCTGCAAGCAACGATGTGGGCGCTGCAGGCGGCAACGTAGGTGGTGGCTGAACGGTCTCCCCGGAACCGTCAATAGAGATGAGGATGTGTTGGCTGGGTCCTACAAGACCCCCAGCCGACGAGGCAGGAGGCTGAACGGGCTCCTCGGACCCTCCAGCGGAGACAGGTGGCTGTGGCTGAACGGGCTCCTCGGACCCTCCAGCGGAGACAGGTGGCTGTGGCTGAACGGGCCCCTCGGACCCTCCAGCGGAGACAGGTGGCTGTGGCTGAACGGGCTCCTCGGACCCTCCAGCGGAGACAGGTGGCTGTGGCTGGACGGGCCCCTCGGACCCTCCAGCGGAGACAGGTGGCTGTGGCTGAACGGGCCCCTCGGACCCTCCAGCGGAGACAGGTGGCTGTGGCTGGACGGGCCCCTCGGACCCTCCAGCGGAGACAGGTGGCTGTGGCTGGACGGGCCCCTCGGACCCTCCAGCGGAGACAGGTGGCTGGACGGGCCCCTTGGACCCTCCAGCGGAGACAGGTGGCTGGACGGGCCCCTCGGACCCTCCAGCGGAGACAGGCGGCTGGTTTGGTTCACCAGAACCCCCAGCGGGAACAGAAGGCTGGACGGGCCCCTCGGACCCTCCAGGCGAGGCAGACGAAGGCTGGACGGGCCCCTCGGACCCTCCAGGCGAGGCAGACGAAGGCTGGACGGGCCCCTCGGACCCTCCAGGCGAGGCAGACGAAGGGTGGACGGGCCCCTCGGACCCTCCAGCGGGAACAGGAGGCTGGACGGGCCCCTCGGACCCTCCAGCGGGACCAGGCTGCAGAACAGGCGACGGAGGAGAGGAGTGGCGGTGGCGAGGGCGAGGCGCCCCGCTTCCTCCGGGATGAGGGAACAGGAACTGGTGGAGACATGGAGACCACCTCCTCATCCTCCGACCACATAGCTGCCAGGAAAAAGGCAGGCGAACGAGGTCCCGGATGGTGTGGCGAGGGAGAGGAAGTCCGTGGCAGTGTTGAGGCAGGTGGGGAGTGGGGCAGCGAAGAGGAAGAGTTAGTGAGAGAGAGGGCAAGCTCACTAGCCTCGACTTGCTCTCTCCAGGCAGCAATGGTGCGATCCAACTTAGTATCCTTGGCAAACTGACAAAGCTGAGGGTTATGCCGAATGATGGCATCCACTGCACTTAACCCGACTGCCATAGTCCGTAAATCCTGTGACTGGGCAATGCGGTCAAGCAGGCTCACCATTCGCTCCATCTCAGCGTTGTCCTCTGAGGAAAAAGAGTCTGCGGGGTCCATTTTCTGGTCGTGATCTTCTGTTAGGTTAAGGCTGTGTGCAGGCAGGAATGGTGGACCCATAGTGCAGACGCTCGGAGGCAAAAAGGTGAACTCAAAACAGCTTTAATGCTGAACTCAAAAAAGGTAACAAAACTGGGACTCAAAATAAACTCAGGCAAGCAGACAGAACACACAGCATAGTAAACGGTAGAACGCGACAGAGAGCACAGGAAAACACAGGGCTTAAATACGCAGAGGGAGTAATCAGGGAACGGGCAACAGGAGGGAAACACAGCTGAGGCAAATCAGGACTAACGAGACAAAGAAGCATAAACTGAACACACTGAGAAAAGACAGAGACCTTCAAAGTAAAACAGGAAACACAACACAGACTGAACTTACAGACACAGACTGACTGGACACGGGAACATAGCAACTAAGGATACACAGAGACGCGAACTAGACAAGGGGATACAGCTGACAGGGGAGACAGAGCAACTAGAGATGACAGAGACATAAACCATAAGACAGAACTCAAAGAAACCAAAGACTAGAAATTATAAATAATATAATAAACCCCAAAACCCTGGGTCAACGACCCAGGCATCCTAACACTTCCCTTTTATAAAAATTGTTTTTGGGAAAACAATAACTAAGTTAAAGAATTAGATCTACTCCTGAAACTAATGGAATCCAAACTCAAAACAAAAAGTTGAAGCATGCTAAAAATGCCCCCAAAATTACGAGATTGTCATCTGGTGATTGGAAGGTTGGTGGTTCGATTTCTGGCTGGGGTCTTGCCCAGATACTAACCCCAAGTTGCCCGCCGATGTCTGTGTATGAATTTTCGTTAGAAAGCACCAATAAGCATAGAAAAAAAAGTGTTTGTGTGAATGGGTGAATCAGTCCATTTATCATTATTTACCATGTAAAGCGCTATACAAATACAGGCCATTTTACAAGACTGACGTGACAAAATACACAGTACGGTTGAGTATTACATACATACAGTGTTGGGAAGGTTACTTTTAAAATTTTAGTATTCCAATAGAGATTACAGAATACATGCCCCAAAATGTATTTTGTAACATATTCCGTTACGTTACTCAGTGAGAGTAACGTATTCTGAATACTTTGGATTACTTAATATATTATCATGCTTTTTTACAACTACATGAATGTACTATTGCTGTGTGATTTATTACTATTATTGAAGGTTACTCGCCATACCAATACCAACTAGATTTTTAAATCTTAATATAAAATGAGTAACAGTAGGGTGGACATGAGGTAAGGCTGCGCCTTTTGCAGCGATCTCATATAGAAAACTATTTCTCGCGTATATAAAACAGGTCCGCGGCTGCAAACCGTAGTAAAGGAACTTCTGGCTAATACGTCGGGTTCCGTGTCGGGCTCATAGCCGAAAACTAGCTTTACTTTGTTGTAGTGGTGCAACGGATCAAAAATCTCACGGTTCGGATCAGACCACGGTTTTAAGTCACGGATCGGATCAATTTTTGGATCAGCAAAAAAAGAAAAGAAAAGAAAATTTTAACATTTACTTATTAACTTATTTAAGTATTTTTTGCCTATTAAAAACATTCAACTCAAGACTCATTATATATATATAGATATATATCAAATCAAATCAAATCACTTTTATTGTCACGTCACATGTGCAGGTACACTGGTACAGTACATGCGAGTGAAATTCTTGTGTGCGAGCTTCACAAGCAACAGAGTTGTACAAAAATACAATAACGTAAAACAAGCAAAATATAAAAATGGCTAATCTAAAAAGTAATAAATATATGTACAATATATAAAGGTATATACATTACTGAACGTGTGTACTAAATATGTTTTTCTACGTGTGTGTGTGTGTGTATATAGTGTGTATATACATGTTTTACAAATGAAATAAAGTAAACAATAAAATAAGATATATAAAATATACAGAGGTTGGTAGTTGGATATTGTGCAAAACAGTGGCATTAATGTACAGTCTGGAGTGCATAATGTTGAAGTTCCAGTAGTGAGTGTGAGGTGTCTATGACGTGTTCAGCAGTCTGATGGCCTGGTGGAAAAAGCTGTCTCTCAGTCTGCTGGTACGGGACCGGATGCTGCAGAACCTCCTTCCTGATGGAAGTAGTCTGAACAGTTTGTGGCTGGGGTGACTGGAGTCCTTGATGATCCTCCCCGCTTTCCTCAGGCACCGCTTCCTGTAGATGTCTTGGAGGAGGAAGCTCACCTCAATTATCCGTTCAGCACACCGCACTACTCTCTGGAGAGCTTTTTGCGGTTGTAGGCGGTGCTGTTGCCATACCAGGTGGTGATGCATCCAGTGAGGATGCTCTCAATGGCACAGCGATAGAAGGTCCTGAGGATGCGGGGGCTCATGCCGAATCTTTTCAGTCTCCTGAGAAAGAAGAGGCGCTGCTGCGCCTTCTTCACTGTTTTGTCTATGTGTACTGACCACGTAAGATCCTCAGCCAGATGTACACCAAGGAAGCGGAAGCTGCTCACTCTCTCCACAGCGGCGCCGTTGATGGTGATATATATATGTATATATATATATATATATATATGTGTGTGTGTTTATATATTATTATTATTATATAAAAACAAATTAAGGTGTTCAGAGTCTCCATTGCCGAAGCTGCTGCATTGAGCTGCGGCCGCAAGGTGGTTGGTGCCTGCCGTGGTGGTAATCCCCGAACCAAATGGTGGACACCAGAGGTGAAGGGAGCCACCAGGCTGAAGAAGGAGTCCCATCGGGCTTGGTTAGCCTGTGGGACTCCAGAGGCAGCTGACAGGTATCGACAGGCCAAGCGGAATGCGGCTCGGGCAGTGGCTGAAGCAAAACTCGGGTGTGGGAGGAGTTCGAGAGGCCATGGAAAAAGACTTTCGGACTGCCTCGAAGAGATTCTGGCAAACCGTCAGGCGTCTCAGGAGGGGAAAGCGGTGCTCTACCTGCACTGTGTATAGTGCTGGCGGTGCGCTGCTGACGCCGACTGAGAAAATTGTCAGACGGTGGAAGGAATACTGAGGACCTCCTTAATCCCACTGACACGTCTTCCGAGGAGGAAGCAGAGTCTGGGGATGAGGGAATGACCCGCCAATTTCTGGGGTCGAGGTCACTGAGGCAGTTAAACAACTCCTCGGTGGCAGAGCCCCTGGTGTTGATGAGGTCCGCCCGAGTTCCTGAAGGCTCTGGACGTTGTAGGGCTGTCCTGGTTGACACGCCTCTACAATGTTGCGTGGAGATCAGGGCAGTACCCTGGACTGGCAGACCGGGGTGGTGGTCCCCATCTTTAAGAAGGGAGACCGGAGGGTGTGTTCCAACTACAGGGGATCACACTCCTCAGCCTCCTGGGAAAGTCTATGCCAGGGTGCTGGAAAGGAGAGTTCGTCCGTTAGTCGAACCTCGGATACAGGAGGAACAATGCGGTTTTCGTCCTGGTCGCGGAACACTGGACCAGCTCTTTATCCTCTCAAGGATACTTGAGGGTGCATGGGAGTTTGCCCAACCAGTCTACATGTGTTTTGTGGACTTGGAGAAGGCATTCGACCGTGTCCCTCGGGTGTCCTGTGGGAGGTGTTGCGGGAGTATGGGGTGTCTGGCCCATTGCTACGGGCCATTCGATCCCTATACAACCGTTGTAAGAGTTTGGTTCGCATTGCCGGCAATAAGTCGGACTCGTTTCCGGTGGGTGATGGGCTCCGCCAGGGCTGCCCTTTATCACCGATTCTGTTCATAATTTTTATGGACGGGATTTCTAGGCGCAGCCAAGTGGCGGAGGGCTTTCACCGGTGGCCTCAGAATCTCATCTCTGCTTTTTGCGGATGATGTGGTTCTGTTGGCTTCATCAGGTGAGGGCCTCCAGCTCGCACTGGAACGGTTCGCAGCCGAGTGTGAAGCAGCGGAATGAGGATCAGCACCTCCAAATCTGAGGCCATGGTTCTCAGCCGGAAAAGGGTGGAGTGCCCACTCCGGTCGGGGATGAGTTCCTGCCCCAAGTGGAGTTTAAGTATCTCGGGGTCTTGTTCGCGAGTGATGGGAGAAGGGAGCCGGAGATCGACAGACGGATTGGTACTGCGGCTGCAGTGATGCGGACGCTGCACCGGTCCGTCGTGGTGAAGAGGGAGCTGAGTGTAAAAGCGAAGCTCTCAATTTACCGGTCGATCTACGTCCCGACCCTCACCTATGGCCACGAGCTGTGGGTAGTGACCGAAAAGAACGAGATCGCGGATACAAGCGGCAGAAATGAGCTTCCTCCGAAGGGTGGCTGGCCCTCCCTTACAGATAGGGTGAGAAGTTCGGCCATCCGGGAGGGGCTCAGAGTAGAGCCGCTGCTCCTCCACATCGAAAGGAGCCAGTTGAGGTGGTTCGGGCATCTGACAAGGATGCCCCTGGGCGCCTCCTGGGTGAGGTGTTCGGGCATGTCCCACGGGATGAGGCCCCGGGCAGACCCAGGACGCCGCTGGAGAGATTATATCTCGGCTGGCCTGGGAACGCCTTTGGTGTTCCCCGGATGAGCTGGAGGAGGTGGCTGGGGAGAGGGAGGTCTGGGCTTCTCTGCTTAGGCTGCTGCCCCCGCGACCCGATCTCGGATAAAGCGGATGAGGATGGATGGATGGATGGAAATTAAGGTGCAGTATAGGGCAGTACAGTGCTTTGTATCTACTCCGCTGTGATATAATGAGCGGTCACGGTCATGTAGCTTTCCATTGACCTGGACGTCCACCCATTTCTGGTTGGGCAACAGAAGATGCCTGGGACAGTTCAGCCATAACTTTGAACTTTTCCTGCTCATACATGCCTGGGTACGATCTTGTCACTGAAGTGGACGCGCAACGGGATATCATAGCGTGGCTCAAGCACGTTCATCATAGTTTAAACCCCTTGTTTTGTACAAGGGATACGGCCTCCCGTCTGCAGCTAAACACCCCAGTAGCTTTTGTAATAGCTTTAGCCTGATCGGATTGGGGAGCAAAGGGCTGCTTAAATGCCGCAAACTCCTCTGCTCCTCCCCTTGGACCGCTAGCGCTGGCCATAACTATTGCTTGACAGACTGACCACGCGCACCATACACATACTTTTTTCCCTTCTTTTTTGAATCTTCGGATCACGTGCGTCCTGAACCGTGGAGTGGGATCGGTTCGGATTACGGATCAACTGTGATCCGTTGCACCACTACTTTGTTGTCTGGGTCAACTTTGCTAGCGAGAGACAGAGAGAGGCGTTGAAAGGCTGCTCCAACGGAACTTATTGTTTCAGAGGAAAACACGAACACAGTGTACAGTTGAGTCTAAATAGCTTAGTTACAACTGGGCTCGTCAGGCACACTTCTTGGCTGCAGTGGTTATTATTATATTTACATGCTTCCATCTCCTGTTTCTGGTCGGTGACAACTCGCACTTTTCGACTTTCCTTTTTCTCCCTCCCTCGTGCTCACAGACCATAACGGGTATGACAGTCCGTTCTCCCTGCAGCACGGACTACACTGCCCATTAGGCTACATTCTTTAGGGCGATGCCTGTAACACTCTGCCTGTTGCCTTCATATTAAATATTTCTTCACGTCATTATGAGACGCGAGATTGAGACACAGGCATTTGAGCCTCTTAATGCATGTTTTGTTTGGGTTTCCACCGGCGTGGAATGACCAAAAACAGAGAGGGTATAGCCTAACATATGAAACAGGAAAAGACCGCCGTGTAATCCCTTTATTTCAACAAAGTAACTGTATTCTGAATACCACCTTTTTGAACGGTAACTGTAACGGAATACAGTTACTCATATTTTGTATTTTAAATACGTAACGGCGGTACATGTATTCTGTTACTCCCCAACACTGCATACATACCTTGTATATCTGGGTAGTAGATCATGTAAAGCAACCCCCAACGTAAAGTAGTGGTAGTAGTTTCAGTTCCAGCAAAAAACAGGTCCATGGTGCAAGCATGTAAGTTACTGAGAGAAAAACTTGAATCTTTGTCCTCGTTCTATCAACGGTCCAAGCAGCAGAAATAAATATCTTATATTTCAGTTTGAATTACAACACCAAAATGAACAAACATGATGGAGATCGAGCACAACACTCACCTTTGCCATTTCTATAAGAAAGGCATCAATATAGTCTCTCGGTGACGCTGGGTTAAGGGTTTCTCTGTGTTCTTTGATCCTGATTTCTATGAAGTCCTTTATCACTTGTGTCAGAGTGAACATTGTCTTATGAGATCCAGGTAGCCGCTTCATCAGCCAGGGAATTATGTTGTACATCTACACAATAGGAAGATAGATTAAACCATATTTTAATGACTGAATAAACATTCATATGTCTGTGTGCTCTACATATGAGGCTGTGCATTCAAAGAATTCTGGATTAAAATCTAACAGAGAATTCCACAGCGGCAAAGCTGGTGGTAGAAATACAAACCAGAGGGAAAAATATTTGAGGGCAAATTCAGCAAACATTTGTTTGTTTTTTGTTTTAATGAGATCAGGGTTGAGGTCAGGAAGGCTGATTCTCTGAGATTTTGTTTATCTCTGTGGGCTTTATATTTCCCACGCCTAGTTACCTCATCTCTGCCCTTTAGTGTGTTTTAAATCAGTCTTTGTTTTGGCTCCTCACAACTGATTTGTAATTAGAAATTTTGACAGGATACTGTTCTCCCAAAAACATAACTCTGGGATACACACTCCACTAAAACTGAAATTGACTTAAGAAAGTTGTCATTTTACAGTAGATTATTAAAGTACATTTATTTAAGATGCTAAAATGCTTTCTGTAAATCATGATGTAATATGATTATTGCATGATGTAGCACGGTAGGAAGAGGTTCACCTGTATCGACATGCTTCCCTGTAAGCGCATAACTTCATTGAAGTTATGAAGAATGGACTGGTACTGCCGGTCAGTGTACTCAAATCGATTCCCAAACACCAAACAGCAGATGATATTCGACACAGCATTATTTATCAGTAGCTGGACATTAAATGGCTTTCCTGCAAATGAAGACAGAAAATACCTGGTAGAAGGACCCCATGTCATAACAAAGCAAGCAAACTCTATTCAATTGTGCCAATCAGCCTCATAACTTCAGCTCTATCACAGAGAAAGGTGGTGATCTTTAAATGCAATTTCTTTCACAGAAAAATAGCATAGATGTTTTTTTATGCCTTGGTGTTCTGTGAAGGCCTCTGAGAGATACTGGCACTCCTGCTGGATGTATAACTCCAGGGTCTTCTTGCCCAGACCAAAGTTTCTGAGTGTATGAAGAGCAAATCTCCTCTGCTGCTTCCATGGATAACCATTTGATATCACAAGACCTTTGAACACACAAATACACAGAATTACACTGAATGTAACAAGCATTAGCTTACAGCCCTGATTTGGTGTCTCAATTATGTTGTTCACTGTATTAAACACTAACTATATTTTTTTTAATGAAAAAGAAAAAACAGAACCTTCATTCCCAAATAAATCTTCAAACAGTGGTACAGTGGGACGATCTATTAAGTCGTCTCCTTGCTGGACCAGGGCTTCTTTCACAAACTTGTAGCTATTAATGACCACGGTTCTTCCACCAAAGATTCTGATGGTGAAAATGTCTCCATATTTCTCTACAAACTGAACAAAGACAGCAGGCAGATGTTGTGGTTCAACAGTACTCAGACAATTAATACGGCTTCTACATCCGTAGATTGAGCAATGCTGCCTCACTAATATTATATCTCGTAGAACCCAAGCTTCTCTCTTGTGTGAATAAAGGCAACTGTAGATAAAGTTCACTGAGTCAATGATTGCCAGAATTTTAAATAAGGGCTTGCCCGAACTTCAGGTCATTTTAGTAACTATTACATCCAATTATACACTGCTTGTGAACATTATAGCGCAATTATAAAATGTATTTTTAACATTTGAATCTAAATATCTTGTCATATTTGACCTCTGATCTCACTTTTAGATTTTACATCTGCCTTCCTTTCAGTTTGACCCTAAAATGTGTTATATCTTTAACGAAAGTTTTATCAAGAGAAAGAGAATGGTTAGTTAGAAACATAATGTTGTATTATATTGCATAATAAGCTTAAGTTATTTATATGCAGTTCTTCAAAAATCAATACCTATTTTCCATTACCTACTCCTACATAATGTTTGTGTAATTAAAGTAAGCCTCTGCCATGCCACCTTCATCTGATTTTTACTGCACTACCATCTGCACTTGCATCTTACAGTAAGTACTGTAACGGATAACCTTATTGACTATCTCTGTGCACTTTTGTTTCTTTAAGAGAGATGTTTGGTTGTGCTGCAGGAAAAGTCAGTGAGTGTGTGCGGGAAGGGGAGGGGGTTCTGGTTGTTGTTGGTTTTCGGAGCTGGAGAGGAGCGGTACCAGATGACTCTCCTTGGGGTGAACGCCCGTGTTCCTGTACCTATATACAACCGTGGTGAGATCAAAAAGTCTGGTGCTTGAGAGCATATGTGAACGTTACTGTACTTTTAAAAAGACCAAAACAAAAAAATCAATATGGTAAAAATAAAATAACATTCACTTCAAAGTAAATACTGCCCAGAGAATGAGCTGCCGGGCGGAGGCTTGCGTTCTCTGAGTGTCTTGTTTGATGATATAAAGATCAGAATGAAGCCCAGGGCTCGTACCTCTCTGAACTGCAGGTGTATTCTGTCAGGTCTGATGCGATGAATGTCACCGAGAAACGGGAGAGCCCACGGTCCAGGTGGAAAGTTTTTTGGCACTCTGTTCTTCCAAATATTATTCAACAGCAGGAAAACACAGAGAAATATTAAAATGCTCCTCCCGTCTATCCACTCAAAGCCAAGAACACTGTATAATGTCTCCATTTAAAGTTCTTATGTTGAATGCTGGATTACTGTCGTGTCTTAACTGTGCTGCTACCACGAAACAAAGTGCGAGCAGACAACTGGGTGGACTTAAGCTGAAGCTAAGACACGTGTTTGCGGGGCTGGCCTTCAAAATAAAAGCTGATAATGGTGGGGTTAATATTTAGTATTTTCGCATGTGCAACATTATTACATGAATTAATTACAGATTACTTCATCAGTATCAATATCAGTGTTTGACAGTGTGAGCGAAAAGTGTTTATTTCCTGCGTGAAACAAAGAAATATAAGCCACTAGCACAGCCGACCCACTTTTTAAAGAAAAAAGGACATTATGTAAACAACGTCCAGTTACGTCATACCATTTCACAAGCCATGGAGGGGCCAGAAAACAAACAAAAGATACAGCTTCCAAGCACAAAGCTGAGTTTTGTTTCTTTATTTACACAATTTAAGTCCTTTCAATGACAGTCAACAAGCATGAGGGATGGCTTTCTGCCATGACCGGTGAGGGGATGAACACAGGACAAAGACATGCTGTGAAAGAGACCCAGAGAAATACAATACTAGAAATAAAAGTACTAATTATACACATTATATAATATTCTACGGTATACTGCCTAACTATAGATGCATGAATGCTCCCAAATGGTGTGCCTCTGCTTATTGATGTGTTGAAGAATTCAGTGATAGCCATACAATATTACAATATTCAAGGGCAGAAGGAAGTACAGAAGGAATTGTTTGTGGAACCTGTTCCAGATGTAGAGGAGGCGTTAAATTCAATAAAAGCCTTTCTCAGTGAGACATAACCGGTTATTACTGACATAATCCTTGAACATTTGTGTTAAGACTGCTGCACCTATGTGCATAATGTTGGACTATCTCTGGTTGTTGTTTTTTAAAGCCTGGGCTTGTTTTTATTGTAAATAAATGAAATGTTCATGATCACCACCCTGGGTTTTGTAATGCTTGGCTACCATTTCTTTTTTTCTTTTTTTTTGTTAGCGTGTCTCCAACTGGTGGAAAGGACCTTGCTTAGCTTTTTACAAGTATATGAATGCTGACAGCACAAATTATTAGCAATGATCAAATTAAAGTACACTAAAAATGATCACCAGAAAAAGTTGATGAAGCGAAAAGACAATATAGAAATAACTCAAAACATAGAAATGATAAAATAACTCAACAAAAAGCCTGATTATAAAAATCTGTCCTTAAAAGGGATTTGAAAGATAAACGTGAGCTCGCTGTCAGCGCCCTGACAGAAATAGCCCGGTTACTCTCGATTCTCTCCTAAACTATAGGACGACCAGCAGAGCTTTGGCTAAGGACCTTAGGTTAAGACCAGGTATGGCATCAGATTAAAATACACTTTGGTGGAAGCTCAGAGAGGGCTTTAAAAGTCCACAATAAAATCTTAAAAATAATTCTAAAATCAATAGGTTGCCAGTAAAGAGAAGCTTAAAAAGTGTTTGGTTTTTTTTGTTGTTGTTTTTTTTTGCTGTTCCACAAAGAAGTCTCTCTGCCATGTTTTGAACCAGCTGGAGTTTGCTTTTGGTTCATGCAAGTGTATAACAATCAAAAAAGATTGTTGATTGTTATACAAACTAACAAAGAGGCGATATGAGCATGGGGGTTGCTTATAGCTAGATTTTCTTTGGACAAAACTAAGCTGAATTTAATAAGTCCCTTAAGCCAGAGAAAACAAGATTGGACTGAACTGATAGTGATGCTTATTTATGCTGAGGATTTTACAATATTGGCCCAACTTTATAAGCAAGGAGCCCAGGTATTTATGAACAAGGTCATCGAGCCATAGTCTACTTCACTTACATCTATAAATAAAGTAGCTGTGCTCATTGAGGCAAAAGGATGTAAGCATCTGGAAACCTAGAAGTCCACGAGCTCCTCTGATCAGTTCATCCATTTCCTGCAAACCTAATAGTAGTACACAATCCTCTAGGCCAAGCTCCTTTCTGGACAGCTTTTGCAAGAGGATCTTAACACAGTCAGAACTCCAAATTTCTAAAGGATCATTAAAGTATCGTAAATTGAGCTAATAAGAGAAACAATACTCCAGAGGTGCAGAGGTCTTTCTTGCACCAAAATCCTAAACTTAATGGTGTCAATTTGGCTGCCAAGTTGCACCCCAAACACTCCCCACAGCAAATAAGTTATGATACAAATCAAGTTCTTTACCCTGTATTCTATACTCTTTTGCTGCTGCAGCCATCATGTCACACCTGCTGCTCGTGTATTTAAACAGTTTAAATTATTGGTTTTAGAAATATTTCTAAAAATTCGGCAATTACACTTTTACTCAAGGATCCCTTGGCACCCTAGATTTTTTCATTTTCTCTTACTGGTCATTTTCCATCTCTAACTTCAAACACTCTTCAGGCAATACAAAAAACTTTGACTGCGTGCATGCTGATGTACAGAGATATGAAAAATCAAGTTTCAGAAGGGACAAATTTTTCAGAATTTTTTCTGGAAGTCCCACAGGATCTTAGCTCGGTCATTCTCCACCACCCTTGGGGGCATCTCCCATTTTGACCTCGGGACTTCCAGGTTATACTCGGCACAGATGTTCCTGTACACTATGCCGGCCACTTGGTTATGGCGTTCCATGTATGCCTTGCCTGCTAGCATCTTGCACCCTGCTGTTATGTGCTGGATTGTCTCTGGGGCATCTTTACACAGCCTGCACCTGGGGTCTCTCCTGGTGTATATTTTTTAATTAATTATTCATTTGCCTTTTTTGATTACTTTTAAAGACAATAAAAAACATATAATATGTAAGTGATGTGCAAAAAAAATCTGCTTATATAAATCAGATGAGTTCATGCATTTAGTTTCTTTGTAAAACTGTGCAAAAGCAGCAAAAGAAAATATATTTTAGTGTAGTAGGATTTATAAACGACTATGGGTTGTTTTGCTTGCTTCCAGCAATTGGTGGAATATTTAGATTCTCATTAAAACACATAACATCATAGATGATGAGGGGAAATGGAACACAGGGAGCATACAGTAACATTTCTCTTTGAAAGCACATATTAGCATAGTGAAATCTTCACTAGCTGTAAGATAGTTTAACTAGAAACTAAGGGATTTCTGTAGAAACTTTCTGTTGAAGCCTCCAATGCACCCATTCAGCTTCTCAACCTGCTCCAGTTGTACCCCAGTCCTCTTAATCTCACAATTTTACTGTCACCAATCTGGAACTTGTTGTTTTCAACCACTTTTGGAGGTGTGTCCCATTGTGTGTCTGTACAAAGAACATGCAAGTTCCACAAAAAAGCTGCAGCCAGCAATGCGGTTCACATCCAGCCTATAATTATCCTTTGTTTATAATCTTAAGATTGCTGAATTATTGGTCACTAGAATTATTTGCGTGGTATTAGTACTTTCACTAAAGGATTTAAATACTTGCCTTTAGTTTTGGTGATTTTTTTCTCACTGGTTATTTGATATCATGCACATGTATGTGAAAAGAACACCGCAGAATTTGCTTTGTGTACAAAGGTAAAGGTTTGATTTACACCCAAAACAAGTTATTTTTTTATTTCACATGACAGAATGTGGTGTTCAACTCGTGAAGACAACAAGCGACTCTGAAAGCCTTTAAATAAAGAGTAAAGTGTTTATTGAAATTGAAGTATCCAGATTACATCATGCATTCTCAAACTGATAAACAGCACTGGAACTAACTGCACTCCACCCGTCACACCTGATTCTGAAACTATATTGTAACCTTGAACACAAATCCTAATGACAGTGTGACTTTAAGAAAATTGCAAGAGAAGATATTTACTGCATATTTTAATATGGAGAGGATGAAAAATAACAATTCACCTTAATCTAAAGAAATAGTAATATAGCAGATCATCATTCATTACAACATAAATGTAATGGTAGACAGTGATTTGTTGCGATTCATTGTTTTGACAAAAATATGTGCTCAGATTACAAGAACTGGTGGTTTAACGTGGCACGGCACAGAGGCGGTAAGGTTTGGGACTGCGAGTGGCTCCTAACTTGAACTCCAGACTGGGCTGCTCTCCAGCAGGTGCAGAGAATGAAAACCTCTGAAGGAGGGAGGTAAAAAACAGGAATAACTCCATCCGGGCCAGCTGTTCCCCGAGACACACACGCTTGCCTGAATACCCAACGAGACAGATACGTTTTATTCACAGAATTTAGAAGTTAATCACTTTGATCACAGATTATTGCTGCAGCTCTGGAACGAAATACAGATGCAATTAAGATACCAATACTCAGCAAAGTTAAGACTGTTATTGTAAATGGCTGCTGAGGCAAATTCTCCTTTAGTAATTTTGCCTCTTTAAAGCACTTGGCTTTAAACAGCCTTTAACTGAATTTTGAGGAACTGTAACAACTGACTAACCTGCAGAAAAAGGAAGAAAGGCCTCTCTCCTCCTGAATTTACCATCCTGGTCAAGAAAGTGTTGAGGGGTGAAGGAGTTTGGAGTTTCCCACATTGTCTTGTCATTTAAGACCGAATTTAGAACAGGTATGATCATTGTACCCTGAGAAAATACAGCCAGTTAGAAGTGTTATTTAAACCTGTCTAGCGTTTGTTCTAGTCAGTTTGTCATACATGTTTCTGGTATTGCTGATTGTTTGTGCATTTATTACTTCTACAGTTGACTATTCATTAGTACCAGGTTGCTCTAAATGCTTACTGAAAAGTCTTCAGCGAGCATTTATCCAAAATGCTGCAGCAAGAGTAGTGACAGGGACTAGAAAGACAGAACATATTTCATTCATATTCACTTCTCTTCATTGGCTTTCTGTTAAATCCAGAATTAAAATTAAATTAAAATTAAAAGACAACATCCCTCAGCCAGAACACTGTCCCCACATGTTTCAAGACCACAACCATGATCCCTCTCCCCAAGAAAAGCCTAGCCACCTGCCTGAATGACTATAGACCAGTTGCACTCACTCCAATCAGTGCGAAGTGCTTTGAGAGAGTGTTAATGGCCTACATCCAGAGTAACATTCCAGACACTCTGGATCCCCTGCAGCATGCCTACCGGCCCAATAGGTCCACATCAGACACCATTGCTGTTGCCCTTCACTATTCCCTCTCCCGTCTGGAAAACAAAGACTCATACATCAGCGTACTTTTTGTTGATTACAGTTCCACCTTCAATACAGTGATCCCTCACAAACTCACTCACAAGCTGGCAACACTTGGCCTGCACCCCACGCTCTGTGACTGGCTACAGGACTTTTTGACTGGCAGGCCCCAGTCTGTCAGGATCAGCAACAGCACTTCAGCCAGCATTATCACAAACACTGGCGTTCCACAAAGTTGCGTCCTCAGTCCCATCCTCTACACCCTGTACACCCACGACTGTGTCACCTCCAACAAAGATAGTTCGCGGGAAGGAGACTGAGTTGACAGATAGATTAAAAGAAACTGACTTATGGTCGCTAAAAACGATGTCATTTAAGTTCAAGTGATCAAGGGAAACACCATAGGTGAAGACCAAGTCCAGAGTATGCCCAGCAGTGTGAGTAGGACCTGATACATGCTGAACAAAATGAAAAGAGTCCATGATGTTCAACTCCTTAGTGGTACTATTTGATGAGTCCTCTGCATGAATGTTGAAGTCTCCAACAATGATGACGTTGCCCAATTTAATAGTGGAAGTTAAAAGCTCTTGTAAGTCTGCAGGAAAAACACAGCAGACCCAGGTGGACGATAAATTAAGATGCTGTACATGGGCTGATCTCTTCCAATTTTTAATCATAATCATCTCAAAAGAGTTGTAACAGCTTGAGGAGATCATCTGGCATAAAAATGTCTTTTTAAAAATTACAGTGGTTCCACCTCCTTGTCCAGATATCCGAGGCTGCACAGAGAAAAGAACAGTCTGCGGGACATAGCTCTAAAAGATGTGAGACTTCATTCTCATGCTGCCACGTCTCAGAAATAAACATAAAATCAAGCTTCTCTGCGCAGAACAAATCATTTAAGATATAAGACTTGTTGGCAATTGAGCATTAATTAACATCATCAATTAACAGAGTCCAGAGGAGAGCTGCCTCCATCCTCAAAGACACCACACACCCCCAATACGGACAGTTCACACGTCTGCCCTCGAGACAAAGGTTCAGAAGTGTGAAATCCAGAACATCCAGACTCAACAACTCCTTCTTCCCCACTGCTATCAGGCAGCTGAACAGCTGACCTATTTTTGAACAGTAATTGTAATTTTTGCACATCAGGTCATCCTGCATATTAAGCTCACAGCTCTTTTGCACACATCTCTGTTTCACACATTAATATTTTGTCTTCTTTTTTGTCTTCATTTATTTATTTGTACTATTTGTATTTTATCTGTCCTATTTCTATTGCATATATTAATCGGCATCTGTGTGTGGACAGCAAAGAAAGAATTTCATTGCACAGAGAAATGCCTTTTTTCTTTGGACACATGACAATAAGCACTTTGAATCTTGAATCTCTTTAAAATTAAAACCCTTCGCCTTCCACGATGCACTGAGTGGTTCTTCTTCACTCATCTTTTTTCATTCTCTGTGTGTTCATAAATTTATTTGCATTTAATCATTAATTATTATTAATGTCTGGCTCTCTTCCACAGAGTGTCTTTTGTCCTTTCTCCTCCCCTCACCCCTTGTCTGGTCACAGCAGATGGCTGCCCTTCCCTGAAGCTGGTTTTGCTGGAGATTTCTTCCTGTTTAAAGGTAGTTTTTCCTTCCCACTGTTCCCAAGTACTTACTTAAAAGGGGACATCTGATTATTGGAATGTAACAATAATCAGCACCCCAAGCTGACTGTTATTGTGATTTGGTGATATCTAAATAGAATTGAATTTAAATGAACTATTGAAATGCCCCAAGTATATTTTGGGATGTCTCAGCATGTCATTTGTGTCCCATTCTCATTCGTGCTCTAGCTTTTATTTCAAGCATAAATACATTTTATGCATTTTGTCGTGAAGCTGGGATAGCTTTTTGTGGAAGTTACAGTGTTACTCCATCTTCTCACATGACATAAAGGCTTGTTTGACTTAACACAACAGGCAGTTGTAGTTTAGGTATTTCTTGAATTCGAAGCAAAACTTTATTTAGGTCAATCAACTTTGAGAATCCTAGCATTAGATGATAAGAGGGCAGCTTTCCTGGTTTTTCATACAAAATCTATCTGAAAAAAACTAAAAAAGCAAAAGTACTTAAAAAAAAATTCCTCTTCACAATTGCTTTGTGTACCTTTGGGATTGTGTACTTATCCACTGTTGCATCCTTGTTTGCAACACGGCTCACATTGAGGGGAATGATGTTGCCCATTCTCTGGATCTCATGGATGACCGCATCAGTATAGGGCATGTTTTCTCTGTCAGTCATAGATGGCTGTCTGGATGAACCAATCACAGCATCGATCTCAGCCTGGACTTTCTCTGCATATAGTGAGAAAATGAACTGGTGGCTGTTGTCGCAAATTGGCACTATTAAAAATAGTAACTGATGGTTGTGCCGCTTAGAAAACCAAGGGGGAAAATTACACATCTTTCTCTCCCAACACAAGAATTATCTGTGAGAAATCCCTGAAAAAATGTTGTATAAAGATGTTCACAATGTGTATTCAGGATTAATATTGTTCATACACACACCTTGAATGTCAGGGTAGTAGATCATGTATAGCAGCCCCCAGTGTAAAGTAGTTGTAGTAGTTTCAGTTCCAGCACCAAACAAGTCCAGGGTGCAAAAACACAAATTGCTGAGACTAAAACCAGAATCTTTGTCCTCCTTCTATCAGAGACACAAAAGCCAGAAGTGGGAAACATGTTTCATTAGAAAATGTAAATGCACAAGAACACATTTTGAAAATGCTCACCTCCCCCATTTCTATGAGAAAAGCATCAATGTAGTCTCTTGGTGATGATGGGTTGAGGTTTTCTCTGTGTTCTTTGATCTTGACTTCTACAAAGTCAATTATCTTTTGGACCAGAGTGAATATTTTTTGGTGAGGTCCAGGCAGCCACCTCATCAGCCAGGGTAATGTGTTGTAAATCTACAGGAAGACAGTCAAAGCATTTGACACGCTGGAAACAGTTGGCTTTCAAAGATATTACATCATATGGTGTCCCTGCAGTTCACTTATCAATTACCCATGGCAACCTGCTGGAAGTAAATAGAATAAGTAGCTCAAATTGGACAAAAGTAGGCTAAATTGTGATAGACAGTAAGTCAAAGTAAGCATACTTTAATGTAATTAAAATCAGTTTTACATTCACCAATTTCAAAATATGTAACTCTATTCCTCCACTTTATTTAAAGGAACCCAACAGTGAAACATTTCAATAAACATAGTCTGCTTTTGGATATCAGTGACAGAATCTGAGACAAGGCACAGCACTGGTGGAGTCTGTGCAAAATAGCTATGCTCCACTAACTGCTAGGAAAGCAAAAACAGTTTTTTCTTGGGCTGCACAAAAAAGTTCAGTTAAAGTGTTCTTATGTGTGTTCTACATGAATCCTGAGTCAAACAACACTACAGTATGTAAAAGAGTTTCACCTGTGCCCACATGCTTCCCTCCAAGTAAACCATCTCATTTAAGAGCTGCAGAATTGACTGAAACTGCTTGTCGGTGTACTCAAATCGATTCCCAAACACCAAGCAGCAAATGATGTTGGACACAGCGTTGTTTAACAGTGACTGGGTATTAAAAGGTTTTCCTGAAAGAGAATATGGCCATTAGACAAAACATTAGAGCAAACTCATATTAATGAATTTTGGATTATTTGAAACAAATTTTATATGAACATATTTTTAAGTCTAAAACATAGGAGGTTGTTGTGTCTTTCACTATGATAGTAGGATTAGTTGGATTTAGTCTTATGTAGTAATGTGTGGGTGTATGTTACTGTCTTGCAAAAGTCTGAGGTAAAGTAAAAGGACATATCCATATTAATCACCTACTGCAATATCATAACAGCTACTTAAGTCTATGTAATAAAGATAAAACAGTATAATTACTCTGTCATCATAAAAAGTGTGAGTTTCATGTGTGTGTGTGTGTGTGTGTGTGTGTGTGTGTGTGTGTGTGTGTGTGTGCCTTGGTGATCTGCAAAAGCCTCTGTGAGATACTGGCACTCCTGCTGGATGGATGACTCAAGGGTCTTCTTGCCCAGACCAAAGTTTCTGAGTGTGTGAAGAGCAAATCTCCTCTGTTGCTTCCACCGATACCCATTTGATATCACAAGACCTTTTGAAAAAAGCAAAACTGTGTTAGACCCAAAGTAACTTAAAATTAAGGCCAGTAAAGTACTGACCTAGATTTTAACATTGCTAAAAAGGTGACAGTCTGAGATGCTGATCTTATTAAAACACTGCCAAACACTTTTCAAGGAAAATGATCACCTTTATTCCCAAACAATTCGTCAAACATTGGTAGGCTGGGACGATCCACGAAGTCTTCTCCTCGTTGGATTAGGGCTTCTTTGACAAGCTTGTAGCCATTAATGATCACAGTTCTTTGACCAAATAATCGAAGGCTGAATATGTTTCCATATTTCCCTGCAAACTGAACATGAACAGAAGATTCTGTTCAGTGCTGCCTTTTTTTTTTTTTTTTTTAGCTACTTCCAATATTAAATGTGCTTCTGGTGAATACAAATACAGCTTCACACACCACAATGTCTTTGTCTCTCATAAATAAATACTTTACTCATTCCATAGCTAGCTATTTTATGCAAGGAAATATTCAGGACTACGCTGAACCCAACCCACAAGTGACTCATGATAAATGTTGTCTTAACTGTAGAATGCACACACACACACACACACACACACAGAGAAAGAACAGACAAAATATGGTTGATGGTCATGATGATGAGGTGCTGGTGGGGCCCCCACTATTTCTGGTTGTGACCCCATAGAAAATTGGGCGGCTCTGCACGAATACATACTAGCTTTTCAAAAAGAAAGCAACAGCACTTTTAATGCCTGGGGCACAACATACAATTATATTACTACTACTACTACTACTACTACTACTAATAATAATAATAATAATAATGATAATAATAATAATTAGTATGTATACCTCTGCAAACTGCAGATGAATTCTATCAGGTCTGATGCGATGAAGATCACCAATGAAAGGCAGAGCCCACGGTCCAGGAGGAAAGTTTTTTGGCACTCTGTTCTTCAAAACGTCAGTCGTAAGCAGAAGAACAAACAAAAAGATTAAAATGCTCCTGCCGTCTATCCACTCTGAGCCAAGAAGGCTGTATAATGTCTCCATGTCTTCGCTTAGTTAGGCTGTCGGTTAATGCTGAGACGGGCTCTATACGCAAATACGACGATGACTGTTTGTTTCACTGACAGAGGACGCCGAAAGACTTCAAAGTAGTGGTGTGCGGATCGATACTGAAATATCGATTCTTCCGATTCCAGTAATTTATGTTCTGGAATCGATTCTCATATTAAAATATCAATATTTTAGTACTTTGGGGAAAATCTGTAGTTTATCATTAACAGGAACACAGTGGAAAGAAACTATATCATTCGGATCGTGAACTACTTCCTCTTACGCCTTTCATAGTCATATGCGAAATAGGGCTGTATAAATGTGTGGCAGCCCCTGGCAAGCGCACCCACAACAATGGCTGAACGTCAACAGAGTTATTTGTGGACGTATTTTACCTCCACAAACAGCCAAGACGCGGTTTGCGATACATGTGGCAAGACAGTGAGGTGTTTTGGCAACACCGCTTGTCAAACACCTCAGAGTAAATCATATCACAGAATATGATGAGCTTATGTTGAGGCGAAGTGAAGAGGATGAGAGGGACAGGTGCTGCTAGGGCGAGACGGACGTCTCTCGCGGAGTCCTTAGTGCTGCAGGCAGGCAACGTGTTCAAATAGCGCACAACTTCAAGTTTTTTTTATTTCTATATGATTATTCTGTATTATTAAGCAATAAGAGCAAGCAGTCTGATGTCCTGTAATCATTTTGAAGCTATATCCTTATATTATTACTACAATTACATAATACAATTATATATTGTATTATGAAATACAATGAAACATTAAGCTTTTGTACAGAGTATTGGTATCGGATCAGTATCGTCGATACCACCCAGAATTTTACTTGGTATCGATCGGAAAGGAAATCGGTGGTATTGCACATCACTACTTCAAAGCAGCAAACTGTGGTTTGCTTTCAAAATAAAAGCGCGTGGTCAAGACTTAACCAATGTAAAATTACACTACATCTCTAAGAGACTCTTTCACAAGTACAAGTCTGACTAAAACATGATATACCTGGGCCAGGTGGTTATAAAAAAGTAATCGGACATGCAACAGTTCCTGGAGTTTAGAAAAATCAGGGCTATGTTTAGGAGGAACACAGGCAGCAGTGCTTCTTTCCGGTGGGTACTTTAGCCACACGGTGTGCTTTTAGTTTAGGATAATTGTTTTTGTACATTTCTTAATTAAGAAAACACCTGAGCAATGAAACTTTTACCTTTTAGTTTAATTTGGAGAGCTAGTGGCTATGGTTTACGCTGACTGTCTTTAGGCTAATTTTTTCTCAATAATTTACGTCATATATTTATTAAATATTTCATTCACAAAGATCGCATGTCTGATTTAAGCACGGTCAGTTTTTGAACAGTATATTTCAGACCTAAACTGCCCTATATGGTTCAAAGTAGCCGGTATTCTTCTTCTGGGGGCCTTTGAGTTTTTGCAATAATTACGTAACACATTCAGAGTCAAAGGGAACAACACACCCAGTGTGTTAAAGGTTTAAACCGCTCAGTAGGTTAAAGGCATTGGCACCTTATCTTGAAACCCATATCCTAATTTGGTTTGATGTGTGGGAAGAAAAATGAGGAGAACTTTAAAGAAAAAAATGATTTAAATTCTACAGTTAATGCAAGATATTGGTCTGCCTTTTATTTGAATGGATTCCCTTTATCTATATGTCTGTTTAAAGAGAATAGTGCTTAATTTAAAAGTTTAAAATGTAGAGTAAAAAAAAGGAAAAAGTGAGTTGAACTCTTCGCTGTTGAGTTAAACCAGACTAAAACAAATGAAAAATAACCACTGGTGTATCGGGACCTTGGCCCGCAGCCAGAGATCCACCCCGGCAAAGCAGCAGTTTGGCAATCTGTAAATGAAAACAGGACATCCATTACTGTTGTTCAGTTACCTGTCTCCAGGTTAGGGTCACACCCTAATAAGTATCGGCAAGTGGTGGCAGAGTCCACTACAAGTTTCTCCGCAGGAATAAAACGATGTTTTCCTCCTACAGGGGTACAAATAACTTTAAACCTCTAGCAAACTACCAAAACTCAAGTGGAACATTTTCTGTAACCTACCACTCCAACAGAAGGCTGTGGGACCCATATCAAGCTGTCATAGAAAGTTAAAAGTGCCAAATAGCACGGCTTGGACCAGGCACTCACGCAGCTGCAGGTTTTGAAGTTGTTTCCAGCATGCTTCAGTTCACAATCAGCTCCATAGTAACCAGCTGGAAGAGCTCTATCTCCTGACTTGTTGTTTACATCAGATTCCCAAGAGGTCCTCTGTCTTATGTAACATGGTTGTAGCCTCTTTTTCCAGAGTCCACTAATAATATTAGGCTTTTTACCTCCACTGAGGAGCTTATGTCCACACTTCGTTGGTTTCTATGGTTGTTACACAAAAACTAGCAGCCATAATGAAACTTGAGGTGGATTTTACCAAATAAGTAAATTTGGTACAGATCTCTTTATAGTTACTTTTCAAGCCATGTATGAGTTTTGCTGGCTGGTGGATGTTCTGTTTTGTTTATTCTGTAAAATACCAGCAGCCTTAGTTTCCAAATAGCCACAGGGCTTTGCCTTTTCCAGGAAATGTTTTCACTGGAGTTGACTTGCAGAAGTCTCTGATAAAAAATACAGACTGCTGAAAAATTAAAGGAAAAACCTAAACCCGTCACCCCCTGCTGCGAGAGAGGTGGTGGCTGTTGATTTAGGAACTATTGTATTGTACACATACACAATGGAGTAGATATTACACACACATACAGCTAGAACAGTTGCTTTCATAACTGATATCTTTACCAGCTGACCACCTTGTAAACTGTGAAATATATCCCCAAAAGTTGATTCTGTTCATCTGGATGTAGCGTATTCAGTGGGAGAAACATTTCGTCACTCATCCAAGTGACTTCTTCAGTCTCAGCTGACTGCAGGTTTCCCCAGTCACTTGGATGAGTGACGAAACGTTTCTCCCACTGAATACGCTACATCCAGATGAACAGAATCAACTTTTGGAGATTTACTTGCCTGGATGATTGAGCATGCATCAAGACGTAGCAGAAATTGTGTTCAGTAAAGAATAGTTTATGGTTTAACGTGGTACAGCACAGAGGTGGAAGAGTTTGGGGAAATGTATGCCCTCGAACTTAAACTTGAAACTGGGCTGCTCTCCAGGGGGTGCAGAAAATGAAAACCTCTGAAGGAGGGAGGTGAAAAACAGGAATAACTCCATCTTGGCCAGCTGCTCCCCAAGACAAACGTTTACCTGAGAATACAATACACAGTATTTACTCACACAGGTTAGTAAATATTCACTTTGAAGAAATACGATTATTAACAGGGTTATTTAAACACATCTCTTGACTCCTTATTCTAGTTGGTAAGTTTCTACAAGTTTCTTGCATTGCTGCTGTGTAATAAAGTAAATTATACTCTGACAGTGTAGTGGTGTCTCCACACTTTTATCTCTATACTCAATACAACATGGCTCTGTTGAATTAAATTCATGTCAGTTTCGATTCAGTTTTATTATAGTATTAATTTACAAGAAGTCTTCTCAAGTCATAAAATGTAAAGACACTGGCAAATCAAATCATAATTTGTCAATTGCTTTTTTAAAGTTGGTTTTCTGCTTCTATAGTCATGGTAAAAAAGAACAGAATCTGTCACTTCTCGTGTTTTACATATCAGGACATTAACTAGTCATTACCAGATCTTATTAGGTAAGTAAGTAAGTAAGTAAAATTTTATTTATATAGCACCTTTCAAGATAAAAATCACAAAGTGCTTTACAGAGGCAGAAAACAGACATTAAAATGCAAAACAAAACAAAATTAACCAAAAGCGAGTTTAAACAGATAGGTTTTTAACTGCTTTTTAAAAGACATGACTGAGTCCACAGATCTCAAACTCAAAGGGAGCGAGTTCCAGAGTCTGGGAGCCACTGATACAAACGCTCTGTCACCTTTTGTTTTTAACCTTGTATGCGGGACAACCAGCAACCCCTGGTCACAAGACCTCAGGGACCTGCTGGGGTGATAAGAAAGAAGAAGATCACTTAAGTAAGTTGGAGCTACACTGTGCAGGGCCCTATAAGTCATGATTATGATCTTAAATTGGACCCTGAACTTGACAGGGAGCCAATGCAGCTGAATCAGGAGGGGAGTGGCATGGGAGTGTTTGTGATGCTTTGTCAGAAGCCTAGCAGCAGCATTCTGAATGCCCTGCAGTCGTTCCAGGGAGGCATTACTTAAGCAAGTAAACAAGGAATTACAACAGTCTAAGCGGGATGAAACAAAAGCATGAATAATCATTTCCAATTCGGAACGTGACACAATAAGGTAAATAAAGCCTGATGTGAACAATAACACATAACAAATATTATTACAAAGAATCATTATTTATTTAGCAAAAGCTAAGCCAAAATGTAGAACCACTGTGCAAAGAACTAGGTACACCCAGTGATTCATTAGCTTGTCAAACTACCTTCAGCAGCAATAACTTCATTCATTATACTGTTTTCTGTACGGTTTTATCAGTCTCTCACACTCATACTGGAGGAATTTTGTTCACATAATCGAGCTTTGCAACTACCTGTATATTTACAGCCATTAAGGTCGTATGAACAGAATTTCAGAGTGTGATCTGGACTTTGATTTAACCACTGTGACACCTTGATTCTTGTTTTTCAGTCATTCTGTTGTGGATTTGCGGCCAGACTTGGGATCATTGTCTTGCTGCTGTCACGACAGGCAGAACAGACTCAGAGAGATGCAATTAACAGTTCTTTATTAATCCACACCTGGTGCACTATCTACACATCTGTCTACTGTTTACTATCATAGCCAAGTGGCTAACAAAGGTAAACAAAAGTTTTCCCAATCCCTACTAATGAATATTATCTTGTTTGAGGATACATAATACCTGCCATTACCCAAAGACACATCTGCTTACCTGTATCTTTTGCTCGCTTCTCCTCTTCTTTTCTATTTTTTTCTAAACTGAGGACCTGATGGCATTGACCTTTTCTTGTCCAATTTCCATCAGTAATTTTGCACTCCAGTATCAACACCCAACCCCACAACATAAACTAATAGACTAATAGACCTACACCTTGTATAGGGTTTTTTTTTCTGGGATTTCACACAACCCAGAAAAATTATTAATACATAATGGGCTTGTATTGACAATATTATGAATGAAATGTGCAGTATTTGGAAGCAGCGTGCCCCCCTCCCCTTTCAACAGGTTGTGTGTGAAAAAAAAAAAAAAAAAAAAAAAAAAAGGGGGGGGGAAGGGGAGAGAGGGGGGGGAAGAAAAGGGAAGGGGGGAGGGAAAAGAAAAAAAGAAAAAAAAAAAAAAAAAAAAAAAAAAAAACAGGTTGTGTGTGGGACTTCAGCACAGCAGGAGCAGCAAGCAGGCGCACCGAGGACCCTCGCGCTCACTTTTCGTGTATACGAATTTCGTGTCTTCAGTTTTTGTGTTTATTGTAGGGCTGTCAACATTAACGCGTTAACGCCGTCATCACCATTAACACGATTACAATTTTTAACGCAATCAACCCATCTGGAGCGCAGAATGGACAAACTTTGGACAAACTGCCCGAAATGCATTGACAGAGACATTTCAGGGATTTTGAGTCATTCTGCCCTCCAAATGGATTAATGGCGTTAAAATTTTTAATTGCGTTAATCATGATAACGGCGTTAACGTTGACAGCCCTAGTTTGTTGGTTTGTTTTTATTTTGTTTTATTTTGCGAGCTGGCTATTAGCCAGCCAGAGAATCCCCCGCCCCCCTGCCCCTCTCCTCCCTGTGTGGCGAGCAGCAGGCTCACCTCGCAAATGGAGGGCGCCTTTACTCCCCGCAAATGGGTGATAGAAAACCCATCGCTGCCCATGCAATCTGTAAAATCCGCTGGCGTGATGTTGGGGCAGCATGGGTGCAAGCAACTTTTATTTTTTGCCGATGCCATGATGCCACCCCCACCACGATGCCACCCTGGGCAACCACAAAGTTATAGTCCGCTTCTTTCTTTTCTGTCAAATGACCATAGGAATCCACTCATTGTAAATAAATCACCATCAGTCTTTACTAACTGTGTGATGTGCTGCTTGGGATTAGACGAGGATGGATCACCCTTATGTCATGGTCTGGCCACCCCTAGACGGGCCATAACACTGATGACCACTGTTTGCTGCTATTGTAACTTCAACTTGAATCCATAACAGTATTGGCTATTGCAGTCCTTCCTGGCACGTGGACTACACCTGAGGAAGAGGAATCAGGGGTGAGCCCACTGC
Organism: Oreochromis aureus; assembly: GCF_013358895.1. Lineage (NCBI taxonomy): Eukaryota > Metazoa > Chordata > Actinopteri > Cichliformes > Cichlidae > Oreochromis > Oreochromis aureus. The sequence continues at coordinate 39,977,354 of NC_052963.1, read as the reverse complement.
CACAGCTTGGCAGCCAGTTTGCAGAGGGGAAGAGAGCCCAGCACTTCCTGCCAGTTGATAAAGGCCACTGCAACCGTGCTGTCCATCCAGACAATTACGTGGAACCAATGCAACCAAGGCAGAAAGTGCCGAAGTGCCAGGAACACGGCCTGCAGCTCCAACATGTTGATATGGCGAGAGGCCCATGGGCCGGACCAGCTGCCGTTGACCCCACAGCTCTCTTGGACCATTCCCCATCCTACCACCAGGCAGGTGTCTAAGGAGACCAGCTGGTGAAGAGTCACTGGACCCATTGCCCGGCCCAGTAGGAGATTGAGCGGGTCTCTCCACCACCATAGAGCTCAGTGGAGACCCCGGGTAACCACCACTGTGGTCTGATGGGAACGCTGTGGACACGGGCTGAGACTCAACAGGCAACGCTGGACTGGTTTCATGTGCAGGAGTGCCAATGGGACCACCTGCACCTTTGCAGCCATCAGGCCCATGAGGTGGAGGCCCCAGCCCACCCGAGAGTGGAGGCTGAAGTGGTCTAGGCACGTCATGGTGCCATTCCGCCATGAGGGACACTGAGGCCCTGACGGAGTCCAGGAAGCCCGGTTACGATGTTAGGCAACTTCACTGACGAGCGAACGAGTGGGGCCCCGCTGGCCGCGTAAACCCACGCGCCGTGGGCAATGCGCCAGATAGGAACCTGGCTAAGTAGGCTGGAGAACTCTCACTCGCTGTAGCGAGGTCTGACTGCCATGTAAGCCAGTGAAACGCAGGCAATACGCTAGGAAAACACAGTCTACTACAGCCACTTGAGCACAGCAGCTACGATTGCCTTTGCTAAAAGATAGGGGCTAGGGCATAGGCAGCATCCACTCTCAGAAAAATTATGGTTCTTAAATGGTTCTTCAGATGTCTTCATGGTTCTTTAAAGAACCATCATACGTCAAAGAACCTTTTTATTTTGTAGATGGTTCTTCAGGATTACAAATGGCTCTTTAAAGAACAAAAGGTTCTTCATCCTTAGCTATCTAAGTTTGGCATAAATATTTATTCACTATAATAAGGGTGTGAATTATACTGTGTGTTTTGTTTGTGTGCATGTGTGTGCAAAGGGGGAGGGCGGGTTACCTGGCGATTACCCCTTAAGAGCAGATGGTTGGATACCGAATATTCAAATAAAAGCACACACACACACACACACACACACACGCACACACACACACACTCCTAATCCCGCAAACCCATTGATCACAAATAATGTGGTAATAGAATATGGAATTTATTATTAAGACGTTTATGAATATGGTGAGTTAACAAACAGTAGACACAATACACACATTCAAATACTGTACTTTAGTTTTACATTTTAATAAAGTATTACTATTTTCTGCTTCAAGGCATTACTTTTGAGATTATTATATATATTAGAAAATATAGCATAATGATAATATTAGTTATTGTAAACTTTACAAACCAACCCACTGATAGTGACAGCGAAGCGGATAACAGTCTTGAGTACATGCTGGTCTTTGAAGCTCTGGATTCTGGGATTGTTGGAAAAGGTTCATTAAAACCTTTTTACTGTTTTGATTTTGTTACTCGTCATTGTGGCTTGCTGTTAATGTTGTGCTAACAATAACGGTTAGCTATGTTAGATACGTTAGTCACTGACGTTAACACAATTGCGTGCTGCGTACCTAATGTCAGCTAGACCCATATTAAAATTTATAATATTGTTAAAGTCACTAAAATGGTGCCTGACGCCTGTTGTGACGTGAGCTCTGTGGCTGCTCTAGAAACTCTAAAATTCAGTAGAGCTGAGCCTTACATTAAATACTCACATGAGCCTCTACGTTGAATTTTGCATGAGTTGTATAAAATACAGCAATGCATAAGTGTTTTGAAAATATAGAAATGTGACACATGAGAAGGTGTGTCTGTGACTGTTCCTGTATAACTTATTTTTGGACTAGTTGACAAATTATGCTCTGGTCATTTGATGTTTCCAAGATAGATGTCCTTTTGTAATATAGTTAAATTTTCTTTGTACATTTCATTTATCCACCATCATTTCATTTATCCCCCCCTAGGGGATTGCCGAATATGTTTCCAAACCAACTGCCTTCCAAGCCAAAGACTAGAAAATCGGCAGTCGTAGAGCTGAAGCAGGCAGCATCAACACATAAATCTACTCTACCCGGCTTAAATCACAAGACCACCTCTGACCAAAAAGCTCTCGATTTTTCTTGTTTGCACAAATTAATTCAGATTCACACTAATTCTGTTTACAGCTCCAACAAAACGAGGAAAAGGAGGGGGAGAAACACAATTAGATTGAATTACAATTGGATGGAAGTCGAGAACAAGGAGAAGGAAGCTTAGGATGAGGAGGAAGAAAAGCAGCAGGAGCATCTTTAGTGATCTCTATGATGTCATTGAGGTTTGCTTTCATTAATATGGTCCTCTCACAAAGAAAGATGACTTGTTTTAGTTCACCTACTTCCTGTATTAAATAATGATTTGCAAAACGTTGTGGAAAACCACGGAGCAGGCAGGTATAGTGCATCTGCAGGTGAATGAACATCAAATCTCTCAGACTAAAATCAGTATTATACTTTTAGTCTTAAGAGCATATGTTGTATATTTATCACCCTTATGATAAAACCCATGTAAGCCATTGGTTTATGGACGTTGTATTTTGAAGCCTCAACATTTGCTTTATTGCTATTGCTATGTTGGTTTTTGTGAGCCTTTTGGGACCATATTAGGACGAGGGATCAGAATCTGAAGTCGTGCACACTTGTTTCATTTAGTGTGTATCCATAAGATTTGTACAACAGATCCAAGTTGTGCCTTGAAAACAGGAAAGTCGTCGGCATAGAGGAGAACTTTAATAGCAGGTTTGTACAAAGTGAAGCTTTGTGCTCACATTTGCTGCAAACACTCGTTTTAATTCTGTCACCCTGTTTTGATGCAGAATTCACTTGAAATCAGGCAAGAACGGGACTTTTTTCATAATGTGTTCTTGTGAATTGATTGTGTATCGCATACATTTGATTTGACTTTCTGCAAGGCAACAGTCATCCGCTGGCCAAAAAGGTTTTCCAAATACCTCCACGTGATCAAACCTGGATTTAGAAAAGAATAGCAAAAAAAAAAAATCTGCACCTCCTGCTTCAGATGCAATTTGTGTTTGTGTGTTCAGAGGCTGCGGCGAGAGGCGAGACCTCGGCTCATCCAGCTGGACAGCCCTGACCAGGAGAAGTCGAACGTTAACTCGGCTCTTCCAGGGCACCCTGCAGACACGGCTGCTGGCATTGGCGAGGGAGTGCGGCTGCTGCTGGGATGACGTGAACGCCAAACTGGAGTCCATCACAGGTCAACTGCAGGTATGCGAGTCAGACCTTCTGCGGAGGGTTTTACTTTTCTCTCTTCTTTATAACTGACTCTCTTCTCTCAGCTCCTTGTCTCAGAGTGGGAGGGATTTGAAGCACAAAGGGAGGAGCTTGTCATTTGGATGGCTGATATGGATAACGCCTGAGGGAGGTTGACCAGCTGACAGGAAACACTGACCAGCTGACAGGAAAAACTGAAACAACTGCAGGTGTGGGGTTGTTTTGATATGACATATATTTGATATGATACATATGTCAGAGACATTGTCCTAAACTGGACTAACAAGGACCATGAGTCCAACATGAAACTTACCTTACGTAAGGTAAGGCTGAAGTTCATTGATAATTTTAATCAAAAACTTGTTGTTGAAATATTTTTAGTGAACATGCAAACATCTGCTGATGAAAATGTGTTGATTTATTGGTCTGTTATGAAGCTATTGCTATTTCTAATGTGTTTTCATCACTTTCTGATGTTTTATTAATTAAACAATTCATGTATTAATTGTCGTGTTTTCTATAGATATAGTATTTGTATATATTTATTTGTAGTATAGTAAAAATATTTAATTATTACTATTTAAATGACTAATATGTGACATGTATTAGTAGTGATGTTGTGCTGAGGGTTAAAATGCCTTTTTGTCTTTTGGTATACTACGAAGTGGCAATAAACCATTAATATATGTCTATGCTGTGCTCGTATTTATTTTACCCAACTCAAATTCAATTTATGATAAATTTTATTTTGAAAGATTTAAAATGGTTCTTTAAAGAACCATTTTAAAAAAAGGTTCTTTAATGAACCACTGAAAGAAATGGTTCTTCAAAGAACCATTGTTTGGAAGGTTCTTTGTGGCACTAAAAAAGGTTCTTCTATGGCATTCGTCTAAAGAACCACTTTTGATTCCAGTTAGCACCTTTATTTTTCTGAGTGCAGGGAGGCTGCCGAGACAAGCTCCCACAAGTGGACACCACTGCCACTGCCACACACACGCCCACACAGCTGTTTTGTGCATAAGCTGTCGGGTGTGGCTGGGCTAGCCAGAGTGTCTTAAAGACGTATCCACGCCCCACGACCAAAATGGGTTTGATGAAAACGTGAAAAATAACAAAATAACCTATACATTAATTTTCAGGAATTGTGCTTAAATGTTTCTCTGCAAACTGAACACATACTGCAGATTGGTGGTGGTGTACAGCACTTAGTTAGCATTCTTTCCAAGAAGTAAAATACTTTAATTTGTATGAGAAACCATCTGATGTGTAATCCTCGGATTTCACGGCCTACTGAGACTAAAAAAATATATCATTATCAATACAAAAATAAAAGACGATTCAATTCACTAATTGCTAGTTCTAAGACAATGAAAAAATAATAATATGTAAGTGAGTTGAAAAAAAGAAAAATTTTCTTATATAAATCACTTGAGTTCATGCATTTAGTTTATTTGTAAAACTGTGGAAAGGCAGCAAACAAAATATAGTGTAGTAGGATTTATAAAAAACTATAGGTTATTTTGCTTGCTTCCAGCAATTGGTGAAATTTATAGATTTCCATTAAAACCCATAACATCATAGATGATAAGTGGAAATGGAACACAGGTGCATACAGTAACATAGACTTCTCTAGAAAGCACATATAAGCATAGTGAAATCGTCACTAGCTGAAAGATGTTTTAACCAGATCCCTTAGTTTCTGTAGATGTTCCTAGAACTTGATTTTTTCTTGTCAGAGGCTTCTGAGGAATCTGAAGAAGGCACTTTCTCAGTTCTGGGATTGAAACGTACAATGCACCCACTACTTAACCTTCTAAACCTGCTCCAGTAATACCTCCAGGATTTAAATACTTGCCTCACCATGGTTACTTTAGTTTTGGTGATTTTTTTTCTCACTGGTTACTAGATATCATGCACATGTATATAAAGATAAAGAACACCTTACAATGTTTTCTCTGTGTAAAAAGGTAAAGGTTTGATTTACAACCAAAATAAGTTATTTTTTATTTCACATGCCAGAATGTGGTGCTTGACTCATGAACACAGCAAGCGACTCTGAAAGCCTTTAAATAAAGAGTAAAGTGTTTTTTGAAATTTTATTTTCACAAAACCCAATTGAAGTATCCAGATTACATCATACATTCTCAAACTGACAAACAGCACTGAAACTAACTGCACTCCACCCGTCACACCTGATTCTGAAACTATATTGTGACCTTAAACACAAATAATGACAGTGTGATTTATTTCAGCACATTGAGTCTGGTAGGTCTGACAAATTTAATGTGCACTGGAAAGGACTTTAAGAAAGTTGAAAGAGAATGTATTTACTGCATATTTTAATATGGAGAGGATGAAAAATAACAATTCACCTTAATCTAAAGAAATAGTAATATAGCAGATCATCATTCATTACAACATAAATGTAATAAATGGAAGACAGTGATTCATAGGTGACTCATTGTGCTGTGAAAAATATTTGCTCAGATTACAAAAACTGGTGGTTTAACGTGGCACGGCACAGAGGCGGTAAGGTTTGGGACTGCGAGTGGCTCCTAACTTGAACTCCAGACTGGGCTGCTCTCCAGCAGGTGCAGAGAATGAAAACCTCTGAAGGAGGGAGGTAAAAAACAGGAATAACTCCATCCTGGCCAGCTGTTCCCCGAGACACACTCGCTTGCCTGAATAAACAATGAGACAGATAAGTTTTATTCACACAATTTAAAGGTTAATCACTTTGATCGCAGATTACTGCTGGAATGAAATACAGATGCAATGAAGATACCAATCCTCAGCATAGTTAACAGTGTTATTGTAAATGGCTGCTAAGGCAAACGGTTAACATCAAGATACTCTCCTTCAGTAATTTTGCCTCTTTAAAGCACTTGGTTTTAGCTTCGTAAGACCCGAACTCTTTCATGGAATGCATTTTTAATTTCTCTTTGCTATTTGGGCTGATTGGGACCTGATGAAAAAAAAAGAATTCCCTGATTTTTTTTTTTTTACCTGACTTTTGTTTCTGAGAAAAATGAGATCCACATATGAGGACATTTGCTTTAAATTTCGATAGAACAGTGGCAGTATAACATCCTCGCAAGTGGATATCAGTCCCTTGTAGAGCAAAATTTAGTATTTTGGTCTAGACAATCCAAAATGTGACATCCACATATATGGACGCCAGGTGCTAGGAAGTTAAACATCCTTTAACTGGATTTTGAGGAACTGTAACAACTGACTAACCTGCAGAAAAAGGAAGAAAGGCCTCTCTCCTCCTGAATTTACCATCCTGGTCGAGAAAGTGTTGAGGGGTGAAGGAATTTGGAGTTTCCCATATTGTCTCGTCATTTAAGACCGAATTTAGAACAGGTATGACCATTGTACCCTGAGAAAATACAGCCAGTTAGTGGTGTTATGTAAACGTGTCTCTTTAGCATTCGTTCTAGTCAGTTTGTCATACATGTTTCTGGTATTGCTGATTGTTTGTGCATTTATTACTTCTACAGTCGACTATTCATTAGTACCAGGTCACTCTAAATGCTTACTGAAAAGCCTTCAGCAAGCATTTATCCAAAATGCTGCAGCAAGAGTAGTGACAGGGACTAGAAAGACAGAACATATTTCATTCATATTCACTTCTCTTCATTGGCTTTCTGTTAAATCTAGAATTCAATTTAAAATCCTTCCCTTTCCACGATGCACTGAGTGGTTCTTCTTCACTCATCTTTTTTCATTCTCTGTGTGTTCATACATTTATTTGCATTTAATGATTAATTATTATTAATGTCTGGCTCTCTTCCACAGTGTGTCTTTTGTCCTTTCTCCTCCCCTCACACCTCGTCTGGTCACAGCAGATGGCTGCCCTTCCCTGAAGCTGGTTTTGCTGGAGGTTTTTTCCTGTTTAAAGGTAGTTTTTCCTTCCCACTGTTCCCAAGTACTTACTTAAAAGGGGACATCTGATTATTGGAATGTAACAATAATCAGCACCCCAAGCTGACTGTTATTGTGATTTGGTGATATCTAAATAGAATTGAATTTAAATGAACTATTGAAATGCCCCAAGTATATTTTGGGATGTCTCAGCATCTCATTTGTGTCCCATTCTCATTCGTGCTCTAGCTTTTATTTTCAAGCATAAACATGTTTTGCAAGATGGATTGCATTACTCCATCTTTTCGCATGACATATAGGCTTGTTAGACTTAACACAACAGGCAGTTGTAGTCTAGGAAGTTCTTGAATTCAAAAAAAAAAAAACTTTGTTTAGGTCAAACAGTTTTTCATTCAAAATCTATCTGAAAACTAAAAAAGCAAAAGTACTTTAAAAAAATTCCTCTTCACAATTGCTTTGTGTACCTTTGGGATTGTGTACTTATCCACTGTTGCATCCTTGTTTGTAACACGGGCCACGTTGAGGGGAATGATGTTGCCCATTCTCTGGATCTCATGGATGACCGCATCAGTATAGGGCATGTTTTCTCTGTCAGTCATAGATGGCTGTCTGGATGAACCAATCACAGCATCGATCTCAGCCTGGACTTTCTCTGCACATAGTGAGAAAATGAACTGGTGGCTGTTGTTGCAAATTGGCACTATTAAAAAAATTAACTGATATTTTTGCTGCTTAGGGGAAAATTTACACATCTTTCTCTCCCAACACAAGAATGATCTGTGAGAAATCTCTGAAAAAATCTAATAGAAAGATGGTCACAAGTGTGTATTCAGGATTAATATTGTTCATACACACACCTTGAATGTCAGGGTAGTAGATCATGTATAGCAGTCCCCAGTGTAAAGTAGTTGTAGTAGTTTCAGTTCCAGCACCAAACAAGTCCAGGGTGCAAAAACACAAATTGCTGAGACTAAAACCAGAGTCTTCATCCTCCTTCTATCAGAGACAGAAAAACGAGAAGTGGGAAACATGTTTCATTAGAAAATGTAAATGCACAAGAACACATTTTGAAAATGCTCACCTCCCCCATTTCTATGAGAAAAGCATCAATGTAGTCTCTTGGTGATGATGGGTTGAGGTTTTCTCTGTGTTCTTTGATCTTGACTTCTACAAAGTCAATTATCTTTTGGGTCAGAGTGAATATTTTTTGGTGAGGTCCAGGCAGCCACCTCATCAGCCAGGGTAATGTGTTGTAAATCTACAGGAAGACAGTCAAAGCATTTGACACACTGGAAACAGTTGGCTTTCAAAGATATTACATCACATTGTGTCCCAGCAGTTCACTTATAAACTACCCATGGCAACCTACTGGAAGTAAATAGAATAACCATTAGGCTCATGTTAAGTAGCTCAAATTGGACAAAAGTAGGCTAAATTGTGATAGACAATAAGTCTAAATAAGAATACTTTAATGTAATTAAAATCAGTTTTACATTCACCAGATTTCAAAATATGTAACTCTCTTCCTCCACTTTATTTAAATGAACCCAACAGTGAAATATTTCTGCTTATCAGTGACAGAATCTGAGACAAGGCACAGCACTGGTGAAGTCTAATGTGCACAATAGCTATGCTCCACTAACTGCTCGGTTTGCAAAAACAGCTTTTCCTTGGGCTGCACAAAAAAGTTCAGTTAAAGTGGTTTTATATATGTTCTATATGAATCCTGAGTCAAACAACACTACAGTATGTAAAAGAGTTTCACCTGTACCCACACGCTTCCCTGCAAGTACACTATCTCATTGAAGAGCTGCAGAATTGACTGAAACTGCTTGTCGGTGTACTCAAATCGATTCCCAAACACCAAGCAGCAAATGATGTTGGACACAGCATTGGTTAACAGTGACTGGGTATTAAAAGGTTTTCCTGAAAGAGCATATGTCCATTAGACAAAACATTAGAGTAAACGCATATTAATGAATTTTGGATTATTTGAAACAAATTTTACATGGACTTGTGTTTAAGTTTAAAACATAGGAGGCTGTTGTGTCTTTCACTGTGATTGTAGGAATAGTTGGATTAAGAGTCTTATGTAGTAATGTGCAGGTGTATGTTACTGTCTTGCAAACGTTTGAGGTAAAGTAAAAGGACATATCGATATTAAACATCTACTGCAATATCATAACAGCTACTTAAGTCTATGTAATGAAGATAAAAAAGTTCTGTGTGTGTGTGTGTGTGTGTGTGTGTGTGCCTTGCTGATCTGCAAAAGCCTCTGTGAGATACTGGCACTCCTGCTGGATGGATGACTCCAGGGTCTTCTTGCCCAGACCAAAGTTTCTGAGTGTGTGAAGAGCAAATCTCCTCTGTTGCTTCCACCGATGCCCATTTGATATCACAAGACCTTTTGGAAAAACAAAACAGCGTTAGACACAAAGTAATTTAAAATTAAGGCCAGTAAAGTACTGACATAGGTCTTAACGTTGCTAAAAAGGTGACAGTCTCGTCTTATTAAAACATTTTAAACATTTTTCAAGGAAAATGATCACCTTTATTCCCAACCAATTCTTCAAACATTGGTAGGCTGGGACGATCCATGAAGTCTTCTCCTCGTTGGATTAGGGCTTCTTTGACAAGCTTGTAGCCATTAATGATCACAGTTCTTTGACCAAAGAATCGAAGGCTGAATATGTTTCCATATTTCTCTGCAAACTGAACATGAACAGAAGATTCTGTTCAGTGCTGGGTTGGGATCTGCCTATTTGTTTTTAGCTATTTCCTTCCTTTTTAGCCCATATTAATACAGCTTCTTGTGAATAAAAATACAGCTTTGCACATCGCAGTGTCTATTTCTCTCAATAAAAGACCAAAATGACAACAACAAACAAATGCTTATTCATTCCATAGCATTTTATGCAAGAAAATATTCAAGACTATGCTGAACTCTCTGTGACTCTTCTGTCCTATTGCACCCTTCAAACGCAATAAAGAGTAATTGCTTTATAAATCTTCTGTGTGCTGGTTTATTTCTTCCCAACCCACAAGTGACTCATGATAAATGTTGTCTTAATTGTAGAATGCACACACACACACACACACACACACACACACACAAAAGCATAGACAATATATGATTAACAGTGGTGATGATGAGGTGCTGGTGGGGGGCCCACATCAAATTCTGGCTAAGACCCCATAGAAAATTGGGCCGATGTTGTGCCAAAAAGTGATTGCCTGCCAAAAACTGATTTCCAATGTTTCCGTGTGTTTTTTATGTGTAATATCGTTACGTATGTTGCTAAATAGACCTGGTGAGCAGGTATTACAAAGGGGTTATATATAAAATTAAAAGATTACCTGTTTCTCAAGTATCTTTGTCACTGCCAAAAACTGATTGCGGCTTGATATTATTCATGAGGGATACATTTGAGATATGTTTCACATATTATAGACCAACAAGTTATTTATAGCAGTTTAAATACAAACAATCAGATTTTGGCAAACACCGGAAATCAGTTTTTGGCAGACAATCACTTTTTGGCACAACATCCGGCTCTGCACGAATACATACTAACCTTTCAAAAAGAAAGCAATAGCATTTTTAATGCCTGGGGCACGCTATTTTTTATAACATTACATTTTAATAATAATAATAATTATTATTATTATTAGTAGTAGTAGTAGTATATATACCTCTGCGAACTGCAGATGAATTCTATCAGGTCTGATGCGATGAAGATCACCAATGAAAGGCAGAGCCCTCGGTCCGGGAGGAAAGTTTTTTGGCACTCTGTTCTTCAAAACTTCAGTCGTAAGCAGAAGAACAAACAAAAAGATTAAAATGTTACTGCCGTCTATCCACTCTGAGCCAAGAAGGCTGTATAATGTCTCCATGTCTTCGCTTAGTTAGGCTGTCGCTTAATGTTGACATGGGCTATATCTGCAAATACGACGGTGACTGTTTCACTGCCAGAGGACGTTAAAGACTCCAAAGCAACGAACCCTGGCTTGCTTTCAAAATAAAAGCGCATGGTTAAGACTTAACCAATGTAAAATTACACTACATCTCTAAGACACTCTGTTACAATTACAAGTCTGACTAAAACATGATATACCTGGGCCAGGTGGTTATTAAAATCGGACGTGCAACAGTTGATGAAGTTAAGAAAATTTAGGGCTACGTTTAGGAGGAACACAGGCAGCAGTGCTTGTTTCCGGTCGGTAGCCTTAGCCACACGGTGTGCTTTTAGTTTAGGATTACTGTTTTTGTACATTTCTTAATTAGAAAAACACCTGAGCAATGAAACTTTTAGCTTTTAGTTTAATTTATAAGGCTAATGGGTTTGGTTTCAATTGACCGTGTTTAGGCTTCGTTTTTTTCTCAATAATTTACGTAATACATTTATTAAATATTTCATTCACAAATAAGCACGGTCAGTTTTTAAGCAGTATCTATACTGGCCTGTGTGGTTCAAAGTAGCCGGTATTCTTCTTCTGGGGGGCTTTGATTTCTTGTCATAATTACATAACACATTCAGAGCCAAAGGGAACAACGCACCCAGTGTGTGAAAGGTTTAAATCGCTCAGTAGGTGAAAGGCATGGGGACCTTATCTTGAAACCCGAATCCTAATTTGGTTTGGAATTTGGGAAGAATAATTAAGGGAACCTTAAAGAAAAAATGATTTAAAATGAGTTAACACAAGATATTGGTGTGCCTTTTATTCGAATGGATCACCTTTATCTATATACACTGTCTAAAGAAGTGCTTAATTGTTTAAAATGTAGTAAAAAAGGAAAAAGTAAGCTGAACTGAACAAGGGGAAGTTAAAGTAACAGACTCGTTTGTTAGTCATTAAATGCCCAATAATTAATCTCTATAGATATATATCAGGGGTCGGCAACCCTAGGGTTGGCACGCACGACCATAATTGGACTGGCCATCGGGCATACCGGGCATTTGCTTGGTGGCCCGATGATTTTTTTTTTTTTTTTTTTTTTTAATTGATTTTTTTTGGTGGTGGATTGGCCAGACGCTGGTCGGTGTGTAAAAATAACTCAGTTGTTTGGTGGTGGCCATGGCGTAGCTTCCACAGATTCAGTAAAATTAACAAGTGGTGGAGACCAGCAGGTGGATGAGGGAAGGGGAGGCAGGAGGAGGAGAGACCCGAGGCAGCCGCCGGTCGGAGCGTCAGGTGAACTAAACTTCAGGTAAGAAGTTATGACCTGCAGTCTATCTGGGTCAGATATAAAACAAGTTTAGGTGGAGTTTATTTTCGTTGTGCTGACTTTTTACAGTCAGTTACAATAACTCGTACTGCGTACTAGCTAGCATGACGGAATTTATATACTGCTGGGCGGGTGCTATGATTTTATTGATAGTGAACTTTATTTTATTCATAAGGTTAGTTAGTAGAGCTGCCAACCGTCCTGTACAAACGGAATCGTCCCAATGATCAGCTGATCAGCTTTTCTCTCTTGTTTGTTTATCGCTCACTTTGCACCAGAAAGTGGAAACCGCCGGATGTCGCACTAAACAACAGCAGCACGTTTAAGCTTGGTCAGCTGTTGTTAGAATTTATTTAATATTAATCTCTAGTATCAGCTGATGTTTGCTGGAGCCACAGCTGTGAAAGCTGCTGGTCATGATATCGGTTTGTATATCTGGTGAGAGGGAAACATGAAGATGAAACCAGGAGATGTCCTTACTGAATCATCAGAGCTGAACAGGTGATGGAGAAACAGGTTTACCTTTTAGGTGACATGAATGGGTTGAAGGGAAGTTATGAACTGTTTCTGAGAGACAAATAACACCAGGATCCTTTGTAGCTGACAGCTGGTAACTGTGCAGGGGCGGATCTAGCAAAGTTTTGCCAGGGGGGCCAGGTAGGGCATTAACAGGGAAAGGGGGGCACAAAGAAATACTTTCTTATTCTCATTTAAAATGTCTGGCTGTTATTAAATAATTATCTGAAGCTTACAACCAAAGTTTTTATCTGACGTAAAATGAATAGAAGTCATACATTTACCAACAAGACAGAGTACATCACTGTCACAACAGCGTTTGTTTTCATTCAAAGGCTTTATGGCTTTAATATCTGGGGGGCCGGTCTTAAGTCAAAATGCATCCATAGACTCGAGACACAATGCATTTTTGGGACTTTCAGGTGTATGGACCAATGTTTAATTTTCTGATCAAACCAGAAATCTTTAATGAGCAGCTAGATTTGTCTCGCATTAACTGGTTGAGTTAATGCCAGTTAATGCGACATCGAAGCAGCTGGAATCCACAGCTGTGCATGTTCATGGAGCTTGCATTTTCACCTGCTGGACATCACTACCTGACAAGTTTAACTGTCTTCAGAACATTGCAGAGGCCTTATTGACAGTATTTGGCTCTACATATCTGTGTGAGCAGATTTTCTCTCACATGAGTGTCCTCAGGTAGCCGTCTGAATGTTGGACACTTGGAGACCTGTGTCTCCGAGTGGGAGACCAGAGATCACATTAACATGTGTGTCTCTGTATTAACAAACATACCATACTGGCCCAGTTTATTTTTCTTATCACTGTTGTGAGGAGACCATAAATAGCATTTGTATTTTCTGTTGTACAGTTCATTTGCTGTTATGGAGTTCTTGTTATGAATAAAAGTGTTCTTTTTTTTGTTTCAAAATAGCTGATAACTATTCGCTGATAGCTGCCAACATTTGCAAACAAATATAATTCTATAAAGTGGTTCTATATAATGTGTAACTGTTCATATAGAGCGTTATTAAATTTATTGCTAATGCAATCATATGGCACACTGACTTCTGAGGAAATTTTAAATGGCACTCGCCATCAGAAAGGTTGCCTACCCCTGATATATATGTTTGCAGGTTTGTGTATTCCTGCTGTAGTGGCAATTCCTTTTGTTTGACCAACCAAACATCCCACAATTAAAAATCCACAAGCCACTGCTGCACTGAGATCATATTTTTTAGACAGGCAAAAGAAGTCCACTGTCCAAACTTGAAATTTTATGGTTTATTCATCCCATTTGGCAAGCAATAACAAGATCCACTTTTTGTTACTTTCTGCTGCTTCTCCTGCTCTGGTAAAAAACCATAGACCCATCCTAGTGCATGCTGGTCCTATACCAGTCTCTTTATTTACAGAAAAAATGGCCCCACAGCTCTTACTGACCGACTTAACAAGGTAAACACCAAAACAAAACAAAACAAAACATTGAAACAAATATTAATCTAGAAATAAAACTTGTAAATAATCACAAAAATATAAGTAAACTGACAAAGTTTAACAAATTTCAAAATAATAAAAAATAAAGAACAAATAGCTCCAACACCTGCTATTACACTGAGGCAGATAGTTGAGCAAACTTCTCAACTGCGCCCCCAAAATTACTAGAGCATTTGTGTACATTAGTCTTTTGCATCCTCCAGCTGTATGGAAACACTCAAATGGGAATGCTTGAGTTGCTAATACTGCACAAGTTTTCCTTAATATTGCTGCTATTTGTTTTCTAGGTTGTACTTTGATGAGCTGGAGGTTTTTGTGAAGCTTTTATTTTGGTACTTTTACTGAGTAAATTTGCATGTTAGCTAAATATTTAGTTTCACATGACATTTAGATTTAACTATTAATATTTAGAACAGGCATAAGAAGACCATAGATGGCACCTTTGTGGGGGAGGAGGGGGAGTGGGGTGGGGGTAAGGGGTGGAGGGGTGGGGGGTATGTCCCCCACACCCCCATCGCCGACCTCAAAAACTGGCACCTATCGCACGTACTTGGACGCGCACATGCACACTCATGAATGCGCGTTCACTCATCCGAAAAAGTGGCACCTGCAGACATCAGCCCCCACTGCGTCTTCTCCTACGGGGGGCGCGTTTTAATTAGGTTAATCATCCGCTGTGTGCATTTTGTTTTTTTCAGGGTAAATGTATACAAATTGCGTGTGTATTTGTTTTACAAGCAGATTTTCTACGGTTAGTTAAGCGCCTGACAAAACCGTGTTGCATTGTCACATTGTTTCTAACAACTGCGCATTGTTAACTGTTTCAGACTTTAAGACGCCGTGTATGTCAAGAAATGGTGAATAGGGAGATGGAGTGCTTAGAGATCAAACTTTATGATATCCCATTCATCAAATATTTGCATCCCCAAAAAAGCCTTTCACCTAACAACAGTGCCGTTAGTTCGCGTAAATTTCCAGTTAAATTTAAAATTATCAAAACAAAATACGCATTGACTTCCCATGCCTTCTTTAAAACACAGATGTGCAACGCATTATTTAATTTTGTTTATCAACCGCTGTGTGCGTTTTGGTTTTCAGTGTGAATTTATACAAACAGGAATTACTTTGTCTTTTTATCTTAACACTATAGAAAGACTTTGTTCTTAGACACTGATCTGAAAGATAAATGTTTGTGTTAGAAGATTTGTTTTAACTTGGTGAAACATAGTGTGAAACGTTTTTTTTTTCTTAATTCAGCATTTTTACAGGTTTTAACTGTGTGGTCTTTCTGTCTTTTTGGAAAACGTAGGCCAACTTGTGAAATGAGAGCGTGCACCGCTCTTCAGAACTGCCAGCTTTGCTCGTTTCACGGGTCCTCTATTGGTAAAACTGATTTTTTTTTTTTTTTTTTATGGATCTTAATGTTTAGAGACAATAGCGAAGGTACTGACCTGTGTGTCTCTTTAAAATATAAATGTTAAATTCTAAAGGCTACATATTATTTATCTCGCACTGAGTCTGCTTGGCATATGCTGTGTATAAAGGCTCTGGACCTTTTCCAAAATGACGTAGAGGCGGCTTTAGCGTGATTAATTTATTACAATTTCAGTTTCTGGGAAGCTTTCAGTTTTCACTCCTGTTTGACATCCTAGCTGGATGTTAAACATATGATAGACTCTTGAGCATATTTATATAGCAAAATTCACAGTGGTATAACCATGCTAAATAAAAAATGTCCAAGTGTGCACCAATGCACTCTAAAGGAAATGTATGTTGATAAGTACATGAAGCGTACCTCTACCTCTATAGCTGAAAAGAGTCTGTATCCATACTTTGCGGATCTGCTGATTTGTTTTTAATGGGGCACTTTTTTTCACGAACTGCAGATGATGAAATCCTCTTCATTTGAGAAAGTGTCCCTAAGCTATTGCTGCTCATACTTACTGAGTTCCCTAGCTACTTCTTTACTATGTCAGTAAACTTTTTGAAAAAGAAAGGTATGGTAGATTTAAAGACACATCTTAATTGAAGCAAAGGCAAAAAATTGGAATGAATTTTATGTGGCTGTTCATATTAAATCCAACAAAGAATAAAAATCCAAACGCTGCTGCAATCCTGTGTATTAATTATCTCTCTCTCTCTCTCTCTCTCTGTGTGCTACTATATGAGTGTGTGTGTGAGTGTGTGAGTGTGCGTGCTCACAGAAGGAAGGTCATGGCAGGAGCTTTTTTTGAATGCATTTCCAATCAGCTTTTTTTTGTTTTTTTACAAGAAGTGTAGCTCATACATTGGAATAAATGTATTCTTTTTAATACTTTATAAGTATAAAACTAAAGTTTTGAGTTCATGCACATTGTGAAACAAGAATCTAAATATTTGTGTCACAATGATTTCTATAAAAACATGTTGTTTATGGGGATAATGTGACAAATCTTTTGTGGGCCCTAATAATGATCAATGGTGATTGAAGAGGAAGCTTGAACCCTGGCTCAGGAGATTTTCATGACAAGTGACAGCGCAGACATCTGCTAAAGAGAAAACATGTTTTTTCATCATAAAGACTGTGATATGAAGCATCGTTAAAGTGTCACTTCAGTAATGCTGATGGGAGAAAGAAGTGTTGACTCATGTTTTTTAATAGATGACTTAAAACACTAAACTCTAATTTCAGGGTATTATTTTAAGTTTACAGAATATAACATCTGGTAAGACGATGAGTTTTACTTCTCACTGTCCGTGTTATGTGTATCCATTTATCATGTATGCTACTTTGCTCTGTGGACTGTAAAATGTTTCATTGTATTCATGAAATAAACCAGAATTTCAATGTTAGAATCTTTTACTGTTTTTCTGCTTTTGTTCGCTCCAAGTTTGACAAAACCCACAGGTCACTAACAATGTGGAGCAATCTCAGTGTATTTAGCTGCTTTTTCCCTAAACACAATCAGTTGACTGAGAGAAATGCCTGTAGTCATCCACTTTGGTCATTGTGAATGTTGAAGGAGATTTGTTCCATAGACACCTTATACTAGTGTTTTCTACACTTAATCCAACACTACTATGTTCTATTTTAATCCAGATTCCTTTTATAGTTTGCAGTGAAAAAAACTAAACTGCATTAGATGATAAATGTAATAAAGGAGTGATGTATCAAGCTGAGAATCAGACATTTTCAGTTTGTGATAATTCATGGTTTAACGTGGTACAGCACAGAGGCGGTAAGGTTTGGGACAGCGTGTGCCTCCCAGCTGGAACTCCAGACTGGGCTGCTCTCCAGCAGGTGCAGAGAATGAAAACCTCTGAAGGAGGGAGGTAAAGAACAGGAATAACTCCATCCTGGCCAGCTGTTCTCCGAGACACACACGCTTACCTGAGAATACACAAGACACAGTTTTATTCTGATAATTAAAATAGTCTCTTTTATCACAGATTAATATTGCACAAACAAAGACATTGTGGTGGCAAGATGATATCAAGGAAAGACATAGTATGGGTTTTTCATTTAGCTCTTTTTAGAATAGAAAAGGTTTTGACTTCCAACTAACCTGCAGAAAATGGAAGGAAGGCATCTCTCTTGCAAAATTTACCATCCTGGTCCAGAAAGTGTTCAGGGTTGAAAGAGTGTGGAGTTTCCCACATTGACTCATCATGTAGGACCGAGTCAAGTGAAGCCAGGATTATGGTGCCCTGAAGAAGTATGACACAAAAAAATGAGATGCTAAAATTGTAAAATAATCAAAAGTGTAATAAATAAAAAAATAATAAAATCAAAAGAAAGAAAAAATATCAGATATCCCATTTCCATATATTTTAGCCAATAACTACAGTTAATAATAAATGCATCTGATTTATCAGGAATTTAGATCATTTTCTGAACAATATTCGAAAGACTCACTCACCTACAGGTTCAAGCTCACACAGGTTCAACACATGATTTCTGTTTTCCCATACAATACTTGAATCACTAGTGTGAACTAGAGTGAACAGCTACTTAATTAAAGTTATAAGTTTGTGTAACTTTAAAAAAAAAAAATCTACAATGTTTGCATCATCAAGTATCAACAATAGTCCAAAATGGACAAATAAAATAAAGCTGAGGTGTAGGTTCTCCAGAATACTTAGAAAGGACGTGATAATCAATTTGTTTCAACAGTTTGTCTGTTCGTTTGTTTGTTTGTTTGTTTTTGGTTTTATTTGTGTATTGTGTATTTATTTGCTTTTTATGTTTGGGGGAGTGGGGGGGTTCCTGGAGGTTTAAAATGTTAGGCCAGAAAGTCTGACTAGGAAAAAAAAAAAAGGCACCAAAGTTGTTAGTGGATTGTGTACCTTTGGGATTGTGTACTTATCAATTGTGGTGTCCTTGCTTGCACTGCGGGCCACATTGAAGGGGATAATGTTGCCCATTCTCTGGATCTCATGGATGACCGCATCAGTATAGGGCATGTTTTCTCTGTCAGTCATAGACGGCTGTCTGGATGAACCAATCACAGCATCGATCTCAGCCTGGACTTTTTCTGCGCAGTGAAAACAGGAAACAAGTTTAAAAATAAAGCTTAAGATGAAAATAAACTAAAAAACTAAAACTAAACTGAAAAAAGCCATAATAACTGAGTTCTGTCTGCTGCACAGATAACTGGGGAGAAAATTCTCATTCCAACGAGAATCAGTATGTGATGGCAAGATGATTACACAGTATGCAGGCATGGTGGATATTATGCACACCTTGTATGTCAGGGTAGCAGATCATGTAAAGTAGTCCCCAGTTCAAAGTAGTGGTTGTAGTTTCGCTTCCAGCAAAAAACAGGTCCATAGTGCATGCACTTAAACTGCTGTGATCAAAAACTGAATCACTGCCCTCCTTCTACCAGAGACAGGAATAAATGACTGTTGGCAAATTTCATTTGAAATGCAAAACGAAAACACAGCACAACTAGAGATGGCACGATACCACTTTTTGATGTCCGATACCGATACCGATATCATAAATTTGGATATCTGCCGATACCGATATGAATCCGATACAGTGTGTTTTTTAATCAATAAAACTGTTTTTTTTTTATATCTTGCTGCATTTTGTATAAGTTCATACTCAAGTTTAAATAAACAACAACACTAAAGCTATTCTGTTATACCTGTATGTAAAAAATACACTGCGCCCAAAATATTTCATAGTTCAGTAACACTGACCAATCTCATAAACTTAAACCTGCTCCATCCTTCCTATTCTGGTATTTTAAAGAGTACTTAGCAGAAATATTAAGCAACCTAACTAATAGGGTTGCAAACTCCCAGCAAAAGAAAATAGGGAACCACCCCCCATCCTCCACCTCATGATGCTTAATCGACGTAATCAACTTTAATTTGATGCAGTGTGAAAAAAAAATGCACAGAAATAAATTATTTTTCAAGAATAATTAAATAGATACAATTTCTTTCTTCAACAGAATTGCAGACTGCACAGATGGTACCTTCCCAAAGGAAAAAGTAGTATAGCTTACAAGGGTATATTAGACTTAACAGTTACTATATACAGTAATGGACTTCTATACATTTTACATCAGATTAAAACTTTGGGTGTAAGATTCGGATAATTATTTATTAAAAGCTAGACATTTTAAATGAGAATAAGAAAGAAAAGTATGTCTTTGTGCCCCCTTTTCCCTGTTCATGCCCTATCGGCCCCCCTGGCTAAACTTTGCTAGATCCGCCCCTGCACAGTTACCAGCCGTCAGCTACGTAGAAAAGGATCCTGGTCTAGAAAGTAATATTAAATAAATTCTAACAACAGCTTATCAAGGTTAAACGTGCTGCTGTTGTTCAGCCGCTGGTTTCCTCTTTCTGGTGCAAAGTGAGCCAAAAACAAAGAAGAGAGACGGACTCGCGACAGAAAAGCCGATCAGCTGATCATTAATAAGTTTCACGATTGAAATAGCAGCAGGAAGGGGAGGGAGAGAGAGAGAAGAGGCACTCACTCCATATAGCGGTTGTTAAGCTTAACGCGGGAATGCTTTACAAACATTCAGAGATGAACTTACACACTTGCTTTACTTCTTGCTTTACTTCTCTCTGGGATAACTTCGTCGGAGATGAAATGCCGGATTGCTAGCGAGGCTACAAATACACACAGCTGCTCTATCACGTGAGCGCACTGCTCCAACGTGCTACGGTTATGAGCCGAGTTACGCCTTGTCGCAAGTTTTGTGAGGTGCTTTTTTGATATTTAATGGATCGGATTACATTTGTTATTTCTCTCCGATATCCGATCCAGTAATTTACGTCAGTATCGGACCGATACCGATACGTAATATCAGATCGGTCCATCTCTAAGCACAACACTCACCTCTTCCATTTCTATGAGAAAGGCATCGATGTAATCTCTCGGCGATGCTGGGTTAAAATTTTCTATGTGTTCTCTGATTTTCGTTTTTATGAAATCGGTTATGTGTCGTTTTAAAGTTAATATCTTCTGATGAGGTCCAGGCAGCCACTTCACCAGCCAGGGCATTGTGTTGTACATCTACAGAACAGGAAAACAGTTACCAAATTATATCATGGTCTCATTGGTGTAATTTTGTGCTGAACATTTCAATACCTGAAATTTATGAAAGATAATTCATAATTTTATTGGGGGCGGTTATATTGGTTGGGTCTGATTATGGGGGATTTACGCCCCTGGATGGTCTGGTAACAATTCTGACATTTCTACCTGTGTATTTCTATACAGCACTCAAAGGATCCTGAATTAACATGTCTTGGGGAATTTCACAGGTCCAAAGATGGTGAAGGAAGTCTAACATCCAGGGAAAAATAAAATCTTTTACACTTCATTTTAGACCAAAGCCAACAAACCCTTTCAGTTTGGTGATTCTACACTCATTTTATGTTTCAGTGACCACTGAAATTAAAGGTTAATTTAGATAACGATTAATACAGTTTCCAATTATGGATGTTCAGTAACAAAATTATTTCTAGATCAATACATTTGAATTTAATAATGAGATGTTTGTTATTTAACTATATATGACATATGTATCAGGACATGTTGTGAGGTAATAAGATTAATAAATGCTGTTGCCTTTTTAAAGGAGGTTACCTGTGCCACTGTGGTTCCCTGTAAGCGTACTATCTCGGTAAAGTTATTAAGAATAGACTGATACTGCTCATCAGTGTATTCAAATCGATCCCCAAATACCAAACAGCAGATGATGTTTGACACGGCGTTGTTTAACAGTGGCTGGGCATTAACAGGCTTTCCTGTAGAATAAAGAGACAATGAGAATACAAGGCAGTAAAAGGCTGGTTTCAGCTCTGCAAGAGTAAAGATGGTTCTGCAATTTCTAATAATTACACCAATGCTTTACTGTAATAATCTCTGTTGGAAAGTTAGAAGAAATACAAAATGACACACATGTATCAAATAGAAAAATATGTGAAAAGTGTGATTGTCACGGTCCTGGGTCGGTTCGACCCAGCATTTTGAGTTCCTTAGGTTTTGGTTTATTTCTGCATTATGGATTAGTTCTTATTCTCGGGTGATGCTGTTTTGATTGTGATTGTATTGTTTCTTTAAGCTATCCGATGATGATGATGATGATGATGATGATGATGATGATTATTATTATTTCTGGTTTGGGTTTCGTTATCTTGCCCTCATGTTTAGTTTAGGTTGCCTGTGCTTAGTCTTCTCTGTCTGTCCATGATGTCTTTATGCCTACTTATGAGTCTGTGTCTCTGTCTGTCATGTGCTTCCTGTTTTATTTTGTAGGTCTGTGTCCTATGTCAGTGTGTTCAGCTTTGTGCTCCCTGTCTCGTCAGTGTAATCAGCGTCAGCCGTGTCTCCCAGCTGTTTCCTCTTCGCTCCGTTCGCCTCTTGTATTTAGTGTCTGTGTCTTCCCCTACTCGGTGTCGCGTCGTTAACGTCTGTTCACCCTCAGACTATGCCTGTGTGTTTCTGTGTCAGTGTTTCAGTATTTCAGTATTCAGTATTTCAGTACCATTGCTCTGTTTATGTTTTGTTTTCGTGCCAGCAATAAAGCTGAGGTTTTAAGTTACCATTCAGTGTCTGAGTCCTGCGATTGGATCCACCTCTCCATCCACCTGCACACAGAGCCCTGACAGAACGACGCGACCACAAGATGGACCCAGCGGACTCAGGTTTTGCCACGAAGGAGGAAATGCTCAAGCAGTTGAAGGATTTCTGCCGAAGCGTAATCCACGCTGCAGACAATCCCAAGAGACTTATTCAGGTAGTGTTTTTTGATCACTTATTGTCATCCACAACTTTGACCGTCAGTTTTATGGACATAAAAAGGTTAAAACAAATAATCACAGGTCTGAGAGCGAGACTCTGCTTCGAACTATTTAATATGGGCAGTCCAGGGAAAGAAGATTCAGCTGCCCTCCTGGAGGCCCTCGCCTCTTGGTATTCGCGGCACCAGCGACCTTTTCCATCATTATTTGTTGCCAAATCACTCGATCCGCCTTTAAGGATGAAACTGCACCTCACCATCCTCAACCCTCACACCTCCACCCTCGCCTGTAGTAGCTCACTTAGCTGCCCAGCCTCCAGTAGCTCACTTAGCTGCCCAGCCTCCAGTAGCTCACTTAGCTGCCCAGCCTCCAGTAGCTCACTTAGCTGCCCAGCTCCCAGTAGCTCACTTAGCTGCCCAGCTCCCAGTAGCTCACTTAGCTGCCCAGCTCCCAGTAGCTCACTTAGCTGCCCAGCTCCCAGTAGCTCACTTAGCTGCCCAGCTCCCAGTAGCTCACTTAGCTGCCCAGCTCCCAGTAGCTCACTTAGCTGCCCAGCTCCCAGTAGCTCACTTAGCTGCCCAGCTCCCAGTAGCTCACTTAGCTGCCCAGCTCCCAGTAGCTCACTTAGCTGCCCAGCTCCCAGTAGCTCACTTAGCTGCCCAGCTCCCAGTAGCTCACTTAGCTGCCCAGCTCCCAGTAGCTCACTTAGCTGCCCAGCTCCCAGTAGCTCACTTAGCTGCCCAGCTCCCAGTAGCTCACTTAGCTGCCCAGCTCCCAGTAGCTCACTTAGCTGCCCAGCTCCCAGTAGCTCACTTAGCTGCCCAGCTCCCAGTAGCTCACTTAGCTGCCCAGCTCCCAGTAGCTCACTTAGCTGCCCAGCTCCCAGTAGCTCACTTAGCTGCCCAGCTCCCAGTAGCTCACTTAGCTGCCCAGCTCCCAGTAGCTCACTTAGCTGCCCAGCTCCCAGTAGCTCACTTAGCTGCCCAGCTCCCAGTAGCTCACTTAGCTGCCCAGCTCCCAGTAGCTCACTTAGCTGCCCAGCTCCCAGTGTCACCTGTGTCCCCAGTAGTCCAGGCCCCAGTGCAGTCACCTGCAGTTCAGCCTTCCCCAGTGCAGTCACCTGCTTCACCACCGTTAGCAGCCAAGCTCCCACCTGAACCATTAGCCCAGGTCCCGGTAGCCGCTCAGTCCCCTAGTCAGCGACACATTAGCTCACCTGGTCCTCTACACATTCAGCCAGGGGTCCCTATACCCTCTGGCTCTACAGCAACACTTGCTGGAAGCTCAGATGAGTTCGTCCCGCACTCCGCGGCTTCCACGCCGCCACCTGCCTTCTCCGCTGGAGGGTCCGAGGGCCCGCTCAGCAACCCGTCTCCCCTGGAGGTCCGAGGGACGCGCCCGCCTTCGCCTCATGTCTCCGCTGGAGGGTCCGGGGCCCGTTCAGCAACCCGTCTCCGCTGGAGGGTCCGAGGGACCGCCCGACGCTCGTCTCATGTCTCCGCTGGAGGGTCCGGGGCCTGTTCAGCAACCCGTCTCCGCTGGAGGGTCCGAGGGACCGCTCCGGCCCGCCTCATGTCTCCGCTGAGGGTCCGAGGGGCCCGTTCAGCAACCCGTCTCCGCTGGAGGGTCCGAGGGACCGCCCGCCGCGCGTCTCATGTCTCCGCTGGAGGGTCCGAGGGGCCTGTTCAGCAACCCGTCTCCGCTGGAGGGTCCGAGGGACCGCTCCCGCCTCGTCTCATGTCTCCGCTGGAGGTCCGAGGGGCCTGTTCAGCAACCCGTCTCCGCTGGAGGGTCCGAGGGACCGCTCCGCCCCGTCTCATGTCTCCGCTGGAGGGTCCGAGGCCCGCTCAGCAACCCGTCTCCGCTGGAGGGTC